>NC_058134.1:30003273-30013530 GCF_016433145.1 Gracilinanus agilis
TATATATATATATATATATATATATATATATATATATATAGTTGTTTTCCAATTTCCCTTGACTAGAATATAAGCACCTTGAGGACAAGGCCAACCATTTTTGCCTTTTTTTGTACCCCCAGCAGTTAACACAGTGCTTGATACATAATAAGAGCTTAACAATTGCTCACTGAAAGACTCCCATCAAGTTAAGACACACAGTCCACAGGCCTGTTTTCCAAACTACCAACTCACATCCACTATCTTGAAACCAGGGTGACGAGGTGACACAGTGGATAGGGTATCAGATCTGAAGTCAGGAAGACTCATTTTCCTGTGTTCAAATCTGGCCTTAGACACTTACAAACTATGTGATCCTAGGCAATTCACTTTACCCTGTTTGCTTCAATTTCCTTATTTGTCAATTCAACTGGAAAAGGAAATGGCAAACCACTCCAGTATCTATGTCAAGAAAACCCCAAATGGGGTCAAGTCAGACACAGCTGAAAACACTTAACAATCACAAAAATCTTGAAGTTCGTTTTTAAAACCTTTACCTTTCAACTTAGAATAAACACTGTATTGGTTCCAAAGCAGAAGATTGGTAAGGGCTAGGTAATGGTAGTTAGATGACACAGCTAGGAAGTATCCGAGGTCAGATTTGAACTTAGGACCTCTCATCTGCCCCTGAAACAACTTCTTTAAGCTCATAACTATTGCCCATGAAAAATAGCATCACAGACATGTACTTCTTCCCCTTGCAACCAGCTCCTTGAGAAATCAGAGAATCCCCTGCATTCTGGCCCATCTGGATTGTTCTTTTTACCTCAGCATCCCACAATGTTGGTAAAAATGTCCTTTGGCAGTTTGGAGAAAACAATGCTCAGGAAAGCTTTAGGTAGACAGTAACATGTCATTGGTCTGACATCCTGAGGAGTCATCTCAGCAAATGTGCCAAGGAGAGAGTGAGTGACCTGTGGGTGGTTGATTGATTGTACCAGAATTAATGAAAAAGGGGCGGGAGGAACCAACCTCTCTTTATGGGATTCTAGTAATACCACAAACCATTCCCATTTTACTCCCATGATTGATGACACTACAGAGTCCCTCCATAGGATTACTGTCCTTTTTGGAATCTCTAACTAGAGGCCATTCATTATGCTATATATTCTATACTCTGACCTGATATTGATGGATACTGAATTTAACGTATCATATTTATCATGTCTTGTTCTGGCACAAAAGATAGACTGTATATCTTTTCTTAGCCTTATAGATGAGGTAGAAAATGGGGAAAATAAGGTCTCAGAGAGGAGGACCTGTGTATCAGACTTGAGGGAACATTAGAAAGCACAAACTGGATAAAGGGCAAAGACTGGACCATCAAGAAGACCAAGAAGACCAAGATAATAGGAGGTACACACAGTGGAAAGTACAATGTCTAGACCCAGAGGATTTGAATTCAAATTCTACCTCTAATGCTTATTATTTGTGTGATATTTAGCAAATCGCTTAACCCACTGGGCCTCAATTTCCTCATTTGTAAAATTCAAGGGCTGGATCAAAAGGATTCCAAGGCCTCCTCTAGATCTACGAATCTATATCTATAATAACAACAATCATTATATCTATCAAAAGCATTAATGTCTTCAAAGTCCTGTAAAAACATTTTTCCTTTGATCCTCATAATATTTAAGTGAAGTAAACAGTATGGGAAGGAATATTCTTATTTTAAAGGGGTTTAAGTTAATGGTCCATAGCCACATGCTAGTCAATATTGGAATTAGAATGCAAACCCAGAAATTCATGGCTCTAAGTCCTTGTTGACCAGCTTCTGGCCTTGAGACTAGTTATTTATCCACTAGGTCACCCTGTCAAAGGTAGTAATATAGCCATCACAAGTGCATTGGAGATAAAAAGAGACCAGCATGGTCTAGCAGGGATTTCATTCCTGGAGTTTGGAGAGATTGTTTCCAGAGCCTTGGCTTGGAGGAGACTTTTTCCCTGGATCCTGTGTCTGCTTGCTGGATAAGTGGAACTCTGGCTGAAGACACCACTAGGACTTCTGGCTAAGGATTCCCAGGAAATCCATGTGGGGACAAGGGACATGGGAAGCCACTGTGGGCTGAGCCTCACTTCACTGGAGAAGGGCTAGTAGGTTTGTTAAAAATCTGTCTCTTTAGGAGTTCTAGGTTAAGATGGTGGCAGAGTAAAAAGCAGCAGCTGCTTAACCTCTCCTAACTGAAACATATAGGACTCCTCAAGGGGACATAAATACAAATCCAGACAAACTAAGGGACCCCACAACAGGGTGCAGCATTGAAGGTATGTGGGATCGGGGCATTTCCATGCTATAAGGGGGTGAAACGGCTCTCACTAAAACATGAGTTGAGCAACCCCTCCCCCATCACCACCACCACCTACAGGGCCAAAGCCAGCGCACAAGAGCTTGAGCGATCTTGGGGCATCCATTAAGTCCTTGACAGCTACCTGGGCTCACCAGGACCTGTTCCTGAGAGCAGCAAGTCTTAAGACTCCAAGAGGCTAAAGAACACGCAGATTTTGAACACAGACCCTGAGAGCAGGCACGGTCGCAGCTGCAGAATCGGATTCTGAGTGCAGGCGCAGACCGTGGGTGGGAACCTAGTGCAGAGAGTTGCACAACTGTGGAAACAGCACCCTGAGTCTGTTAAAGGAGCTTTGGGCAGAGGAACAAGCAAGGGGACCATCAGGAGGCTTGACCCTGAGAACAACTAGACCTGAGACCTCAGGAGCCCAAAGAGCACAGACAGACCCTGGGCATGAGGATAAAGCTGAGAGGGTGCTGGGCTAACAATGGCAAGCCAGAGATAAGAACCCCAGAAGAGAAAGATCAAGAAGAAATCTTTAACACTCGACAACTTTTACACAGAAAAAATCCAGACAACAGAGCAAACAGCAGAGGAGAACAAAAAAGTAACCATATCCAAACCTTCCCAAAAAAATGAAAACTGGTCACAATCTATTGAAGAGTTCAAATTTGAGATTATGAGAAAGATGGTAGAAAACCGGCAAGAAAATAATAGTTTAAAAGGCAGAATTTCGCAATTAGAAAGTGAAGCTCAGAAATCAAATGAATTGATAAGTAAATTGAAGACCAGAAATGACCAGCTAGAAGCCTTGAAGAACCAAACAGACCAGATTCAAAAGGAAAACCAAAAGATTATAGCCGAAAACCAATCTCTAAAGGCTAGAATTGGGCAATTAGAAAAAGATGCCCCCAAATCAAAAGAATTGATGAGCAAATTGGAGACCAAAATCAAACATCTGGAAAATAGGATACACCAAATAAAAAAGGAAAATCAAAAGAATATAGCAGAAAACCAATCTCTAAAGACAAGAACTGGGCAAGTAGAAGCCAATGATCTCTCAAGACAACAAGAACAAATAAAGCAAAGTCAAAAGACTGATTAAATAGAAGGAAACATGAGAAATTGACAGATCAAGAAAACAGGTCTAGAAGAAATAATTTGAGAATCATTGGTCTTCTCCAAAAAGCAGAAATTAATAGAAATTTGGACTCCATACTAAAGGAAATTATTCAGCAAAATTGCCCTGAAATTCTACAAGAGGGTAATATAGACATTGAAAGGATCCATAGATGGCCCTCTACACTAAACCCTGAAAAAGACAACCCCCAGGAATACAATAGCCAAATTCAAGAGCTTCCAAGTTAAAGAAAAAAATTTTACAAGAAGCCAGAAAGAGACAATTCAGATATCAAGGAGCACCAATCAGCATCACACAGGATCTGGAAGCCTCCACACTACAAGACCGCAAGGCTTGGAATATGATATTCAGAAAGGCAAGAGAACTGGGTCTACAACCAAGGATCACCTACCTATCAAAACTGACTATCTACTTCCAGGGGAAAGTTTGGGCATTCAACAAGAGAGAAGATTTCCAAGTATTTTCACAGAAAAGACCAGGACTAAATGGAAAGTCGATATCCAACCACAAAAAAAAACAAGAGAAACATTACAATGTAAATAAGAAACAGAGGGGAAAGAAAGAAAACTCTTATTTTTAAATTTGCCTCTTTAAGGGCTTCAATAAGATCTAATTATTTGTATTCCAATATGGAGAAATGTTATGTATAATTCTTTGTAGTGAACTCTATTCACTATTATAGGATCCACTATTATAGTAATTAGAAGAATTATTCACAGGGAGAGGTTGGAGTACTAAATGGTCTAAGATGATAAGGGGGTGGGTGGGAAAGAGGGGGGTGAATAGTAGAGGACACCAAGAGAAACTTGAATGAATAAGAAAATTAGGATATTCTCTTATATACAAAGAGGGCATGGGAAGGAGAGGGGATGAATACTATTATAAGAAGGAGAGGAAGAGAACATTAAGAGGCAATATTTAAACCTTACTCTCAGTGGAATTAACACTGAGAGGGAAGAGTAGCTATATCCATTGAGATATAGAACTCTATCTAACCCTACTGAGAAAGTAAGAAGGGATAAACCAAGGGGAGTAGAGGAGTGGGGAGGTCAAAAAAGGGAGAGGAAGAGAAGGGAGAAGGAATTCATTAGGCCTTAAAAATAAAAACAGAAGAATAATAAGGGACGGGGTAGAAAGGGTAGTAAATCAAGGGAGGGGACAAGGGTTACTGGTTAAAAATAAATCACTGGTTTAAAAGGAAATAGCCTAAGAAGAAGGGGTAGAACTAAGAGAGGATACCAAAATGTTAGCGAATACACAACTGATAATTATAACTCTGAATGTGAATAGGATGATTGATTATACTAAATTAAAAAGTTTTTGTACAAACAAAACAATGCAACCAAAATCAGAAGGGAAACAACAAATTGGGAATAAAATCTTTATAACAAAAAACTCTGGCAGGGGTCTAATTACTAAAATATACAAGGAGTTAAATCAATTATATAAAAAAATCAAGCAATTTTCCAATTGACAAATGGGCAAGGGACACGAATAGGCAATTTTCAGATAAAGAAATCAAAACTATCAATAAGCACATGATAAAGTGCTCTAAATGTCTAATAATTAGAGAAATGCAAATTAAAACAATGCTGAGGTATCACCTTACACCTAGCAGATTGGTTAAATGATAATAGGGGAGAGTAATGAATGTTGGAGGGGATGTGGCCAAATTGGGACATTAATGCATTCCTGGTGGAGTTGTGAACTGATCCAACCATTCTAGCTGACAATTTGGAATCATGCTCAAAGGGCTATAAAAGAATGCCTGCCCTTTGATCCAGCCATACCATTGTTGGGTCTGTACCCCAAAGAGATCATAGATAAACAGACTTGTACGAAAATATTTATAGCTGATCTTTTTGTGGTGACAAAAAACTGGAAAATGAGGATATGCCCTTCTATTGGGGAATAGCTGAACAAACTGTGGTATATGCTGGTGATGGAATATTATTGTGCTCAAAGGAATAATAAACTGGAGGAATTCCATGTAAACTGGAAAGACCTCCAGGAACTGATGCAGAGTGAAAGGAGCAGAGCCAAAAGAACATTGTACACAGAGACCAATACACTGTGGTAAAATTGAATGTAATGGACTTCTGTACTAGCAGCAATGCAATCATCCATAATGTAGGAAAATATATGTAATGTAATGGGGTCACCAGGGATAAATTAACTGAGGGGTTTGTGGGAACACACTCTGGGATTTAAGAGAGACTAAAACTGAACATTGAAGACTTGTACAGCTAAGCCACTCCCAACTGAAAAAATAACAGCCAACTGTCATTCTGGCAAGAGGCCTTAAATTCAACTGACAAGGTAACAGGATGAACTGGGTTTAATTAGGAACAACAAAAGGAGGGATAGGAATGTCTACTCTAAAACCTTAACACCTAATAACAAAACCCACAGGGACAGGGAAGGACTTATTCTACTACACTAATCTAAGTGATCTAAACTAACAGACTAACAGGGCCCAAGGAGCTGTAAATGGAGTCTTTGGGTTTCTGCCTCAAACCTGGAAACTGCCAGGCTAAGGGATTCTCAATGCAATCCACTAATGATCTCTGGATACCAGTAGCTGAGATGGCCTCAGGAACCAAGTAGAGAAGGTTTTGCTTGAAGCACTGACCACCAGTTCTCAAACTTCACTTCTTCCTTGGCTCTGTAGATTTTGTCCTTTTGCTAGATGCCACACCACACAGGATCCCAGGGGAAAACAGGAAACAGGGTGTCCTTTGCTTTGAGGTCTCCCAGGCTGGCAACAGTGTTTTGCCCACCACTAATGGAGTCCACACTCAGGGCACAGACAGACTTCCTCCTCCCTCATTCCGTCATGGAATTCCCAGCTCCAGCTCCTTCCTGCTATGTACAACTTAATCAATACATAATCAATACCTAATCTAATCTTCCTCACAACAATAACAATTCTGAGGGATTTATGGAAAAGAACCCTACCCACATTCAGAGGAAGAACTACAGGAGAGGAAACACAGAAGAAAAGCAACTGCTTGAATACATGGGTTGAGGCGGACATGATTGGGGATGTAGACCCGAAACTACCACAACAATGCAACTACCAACAATTTGGAAATAAGTCTTGATCAATGACACATGTTAAAACCAGGGGAAATGCGCAAAGGCTATGGGGGGGAAGTTGGGGGGTGAAGAAGAAATTAAGAACATGAATCATGTAACCATGATAACTTTTCTAAAAAATAAAAATTATCAAATCACAAAAAAAAATGCATTGGAATCTTAGACCATGTTGAGAGAGTCATACAGGGAGAAAAAAGTCATAGACCCCCCCAAGATCTCTGCACTGGTCAGACCTCATGAATTATTCCATTCATCTCTGAGCTGGATACCATAATTTAGGAATAAATGCCATAAATAACAAATAATACTATCACTGAGACAAAAAACTGGATAAGGTAGTGTATTCAGAGGATGACAATGAGAAAGCTAGAGGGTCTCAATTTTGTGCCATATAAGGACTAGATGAAGGAACTGTGGTCATTTAAAATGAAGCATAGAGAGACTCAAGGGAACCTGAAGCTGTGCTTAAGTTTTATTGGATCATAGTGTGTAAGAGAAATTAGACTTGTTCTTTTTAGTCTCAGAGAGAACTAAAAGAAATCAGTAGAATTCATAGAGAGGCAGATTTCAGCAAAAGAGCTCTCCAAAAGTGGGATGTAAAAAAGAGATTTCTCCCTCACATGAAGACTTCAAGAAAAGATTGATGGCTACTTATTAAGTATGCTGAAGAGGGTTACTCTTGTCCAGGGATGATATCCATGGATTGGATGACCACTAAGCTCTTTCCCAACATTGAGATTCTCTAACTCTGACTTCCAGGGATTCTATTGCAAAAATAGTTTATTAAGATTAAAAAATTAGTGAGTTTGAGATATCACTTTACTTGAAGAGAAGAATGATGCAGTTCTCCAAATACATATGGGCAGATTTGAGGCTATTGTAAGGATGCTTTTTTTAATTTTGCTTTTTTCCTTATTTATTTATTTTAATAATATTTTATTTCTCCCAATTGCATGTAAAAATAATTTGTAACATTTGTTTTTTGTTTTTAATTTTGAGCTCCTAATTCTCTCCCTCCCTCTCACCCTTGGAATTCTCCCATCTTCCTTGAAACAGCAAATGATCTGACATCAATTTTACATATGTGATTATATAAAACATTTTTCCATATTAGTCATTTGTGGAAGAGAAGGAAAAGGAAGGCAGGAAGGCAGGCAGGCATTAAGGAAGGAAGGAAGGAAGGAAGGAAGGAAGGAAGGAAGGAAGGAAGGAAGGAAGGAAGGAAGGAAGGAAGGAAGGAAGATGTTCTAGTTTGTAGTCAGATTCCACTAGTTCTTTCTCTAGAGGTGGATGGTATTTTTCATCGTGAGTCTTTGGGATCATCTAGGATTATGACTGTTGAGAATAACTAGGTCATTCACAGTTCCTCATGGCACAATATTGCTATTGCTGTATACAAAGTTCTCCTAGTTCTGCTCACTTCACTTTGCATCTGTTTGTGTCTTTCCAAGTTTTTTCTGAAATCATCCTGCTCATCATTTCTTATACCACAATAGCACATTTTTCTTTAAACTGGAGCTCAAAGGAGGTATATACATTTTAAGAGATTTTTTCAAAGATATAATTCCTTTTAGATTTGTCTTTTATGGGCTATAAAAGAATGCATACCCTTTGATTCAGCAACACCAGTATGAGGTCTGTATCCCAAAGAAATAAAAAAAATGAGAAAGGACCCGTTTGTACAAAAATATTTGTAGCTTCTCTTTTTGTGGTGGCAAAGAATTGGAAACCAAAGGGATGCCCTTCAATTGAGGAATGGCTGAACAAATTGTGGTATATGATGGTGATAGAATACTATTGGGCTATAAGGAATGATGAAAAGAATGATTTCAGAAAGAGCTGGAAATATTTTTTGAACTGATACAAAGTGAAATGAGCAGAACCGGGAAAATATTGTACACAATCAAAGCAATATTGTGGAATGATCAAATGTGATAGATTTTGCTACTAACAGCAATACAATGATCCAAGACAATTTTGATGAACTTAGAACAAAGAATGCTCTCCACCTTTGGAGAAAGAACTGTTGGAGTAGAAATGCAGAAGAAAATATATGATTTATCACTTATTTATTTGGGTATATGTTAGGGGGTTTTGATTTTATAAGATTGTTCACTTACAAAAATGAATAATATGGAAATATGTCTTACATGTATATATATACATGTATAATCCTGATTTAATCGCTTGCCAGATCCAGGAGTGGGGAGGAAAGAAGGGAGGAACATAATTTGGATCATATAACTTCAGAAAATTTATGCGGAAATTTGTTATTTAAAGTAAAATAATAATAATAATAATAATAAATGAGCTGGGATTTGAACTCACATCCTCTGCCTCCAAACCATCACTATTTTTACTTCATCATAATACCTTCCTTAATAATTGACTTTTTTTTACAATAGAGTAATCCTGATATATCCCCATTCCTTACTACTCACCTCTTCTTTGTAGCAACCAAAAACCAGCTGAACAAATAATATTCCAAACTATTTGATATTCTATAGCTTATCAACCATTCTCTAATAGGGGGCACCTATTTTATTTATTTGTTTGTTTGTTTTGTTTTTACTATCACAAAACGTGCTGCTAAAGAGCTAGTGAAAAATGGAAAGCTATTGTTATTCATCCTTTATTTTCTTTTTTGTTCTTTTTTCATCCTTTATTTTCATGAGGGTGATGTTTTAACTTGTGCATAAATTAGATTTAAATGAGGCAGTTGCACAAGCAAGGATGATTTAGAAGTCAGAGGTCTGTGTTCAAATACTAGCTCTGCCACCAATGTGACCTTGGTAAATATTTCTGGGCCTTGACTTATTTTCATTGTAAAATTAGGGGAGTGGGTAGATGACATCTAAGACCCCTTACATTTTGTAAAGCTGTGATCTTAACTAGTGATTTGGGCACTTAAAAATAAAAGAATTCTACTAGATTGTGTCTGAGGTCCCTTCTAATTTTCAATCTATGATCCTATAAGCCTCTGAGTCCTCTGTTTGAGTATTGCTCTGGATAGCTGCACGATGTCATTCTGTATCAAAGTTCTGAAAGTCTTAGAAGGAATTTATAGCCTTAATTAAAACCTATGATTCATCACCCAATGTATTCTAAAACTACTTTGCTGGTAGACTGCTAGGAAATTATATTTTATGTTATGCATATATGTAGTGGTCAATAAATTTGTTGAATTTCATTTCCCACTTGCCTATAATCTAAAGCATGCTCCACCATTTTCATTTACCCATGGTTTGAGTGTATTATTGAAACCAAATCATAAACCATAAATGTTACTTTTTGGCCCTTTATTCTCCACAACCCCTCCCAATTCTAGTATAGATAAGGACTACCAAATAGGGGCTAAGCTGATTCATAGGAGTTTCATTTTTTTCCTTTTGCCACCAATGATTGAGATGTGCAAAGGAATATAGGAGGAAGGTACATTATAATGAAAAGAGGAGGTAGAAGAGATTAGGGACCTGTATAATCTATAAGTTATACTTGAATGGCTATATCATTAAATATATAGGCACATTTATCTGTTTTAAAAAGAGTCTCAGTGCATTATTGATGGAGAGAGAGAGAGAGAGAGAGAGAGAGGAGAGAGAGAGAAAGAAAGAAAGAAAGAAAGAAAGAAAGAAAGAAAGAAAGAAAGAAAGAAAGAAAGAAAGAAAGAAAGAAAGAAAGAAAGAAAGA
>NC_058134.1:30013834-30112083 GCF_016433145.1 Gracilinanus agilis
GAAGGAAGGAAGGAAGGAAGGAAGGAAGGAAGGAAGGAAGGAAGAAAGGAAGGAAGGAAGGAAGAAAGAAAGAAAGAAAGGAAGAAAGAAAGGAAGGAGGGAAGAAAGGAAGAAAGGAAGAAAGTTCAAGGGCCAGAAACTAAATTAGTTTCTCAAAAGGTTCATGTTATATCTAAGAGCTGATAGATTCCCCCAGGGTTTGATTAATGTGATCACAGATGTTTACCTGTTGAGAATTCCATACCTTTCAAAAAGATGTGGCTGACTGTTTAGTAATGAATAATATTCCATGTTGAAATGTGAGGACATTTTTCAAGAGACAAAAAAAGAAGAGCTTATTCTAGGGCGTTTAATGACATAAGGATATTGTCTACAATTATCTGTAACATATACCATTACTCAAATTCTATTTATACATGTGAATGTATTAAGCTCAAATTAAAAATATACTAGTAATATCCAAACTGTGGGGGTTGTATAATATTAAAAGTAAACATTATTTGTGTGCATCTCTCTGTGTGAAAAGGAAGCATGGAGAGATTTAGTTAATATGGTAAAGATTTTTTTTAAAGCAACAAAGGAAGCTTGAGCATAGGTCTACCTTACATTATCTGATCTGCGTTCCTGAAAAGATGTGATCTAATTTTGTAGATTAGATCAGGTTTTCAAATTGGTTTCCCTCATCATTTCATAGTTGCTACTTCTCTACTGCTCATTCATAGCCAGTTCCTAATATAGTACTTTAACTTTCTTCACCTTCCCTGTTCTTTCAGAACCTAATTCTCCTATCAAAACTTCTCTGTAATTAAGCCCTTCAGTCAAGGAGCTAATGAGCTGTAAAACAACACCAAAATTCACTAGAGGTGCCTGACCTGCAGTGAATTATTTTTATGATGCAAATAACCACCCAGTAATTTATTTGCTCCTTGTTTTCTTGAAGTGAGATTCACCTGTATAAGACTACAGAATTATTTTGTAGAAGTTGGAGCGGGGCAGTGAAAGAATTATAAATGGGTGGAAGCATCACAGTTTTTAGATGCTGGATCATCAGTGCTATGAAAATTAACTTTCTTATTGCTAATCTTAAGGTAAAGTCCTTGTCCAATGGGTGAGAGCTGAAGCACATCAGTTTTGGTATAATCAAATTAAATCACTAGAAAAGAAAGCTATTGCTAAGAAAGGTTCCTTGAAGAAATAAAGCAGTCAGCAGAGACTGTGTTCACAAACACAAGAAGCAGCATTATTTTATGGGACATTTGGTCATCTTATACCTTACTTCTTATGATGAGTTCTTACAAAAGTAATTGTAGCTGGGGACAGCTAGGTGGCTCACTGGGTTGAGAACCAGACACAGGAAAGAGAGGTCCTGGGTTCAAATGTGACCTCAGGCACTGCCTAGCTGTGTAATCCTAGGCAAGTCACTTAACCTCCATAGCCCAACCCTTACAACTCTTCTGCATCAGAACCATTCAATACATAGTACTGAATCTAAGACAAAAGGTAAGAGTTTTTTTTTTAAGTAATTGTAGCTGATGTGCCAATATCTCTGGCAGCAATAAGGAGATACAGAAATTCTAGGCAGAATTTTAAAAGATCCTCCAAATTTAATAAGCACCAACTTTGAAATTTCATGATTTCAAGTGTGATATTGGAAACGTGGGGACCCTTGAACTTATTTTGAGGTCTCTGGTCTAAACTTCCTGTGGACATTTGGATCTCATTTCAAACTCCATTTCCCATGATTGAATGGGCTTCCTTCTTACGTGGTGATGTGAGCCAACGTAAAGAGAAGCTTAAAAAGAGACAACTTGATTGGACGCTCTCTTTCCTAGGAAGCAGCCAAGGGGAAATGGTGGCCATTTGAATTAGATCTTAGCAGGCACGTGGTTTTAATTATCAATATGGATAACAATTAACCCTTAATATTTTAGATATACCCTTCTATATTAATTTTATTTATAACATAAGTCAGAAGTGGGCATACAAGACGCTATGCAACATGTTGAAAATAGATTTTAGGAATAAGAAACAAAAGAGGTTGAATACATGTAGACTACATAAAAAAATCATCCCTATGTATCATCAGAACTTCAAGTAGAGTCAAGATACTAGATATCTCTTACACACACATATACACTGGCTCAGTCACTTTATGGGAACAAAGATTTAGAAATGCAAAAGATTTTGGAGGCCATCTAATTCACGCCCCTTCCTTGAAACTAACTTAAAAGATAGGAATCAATGACTACTGCTATAGAAAATATTTATGAATCAACCATGCGCAGTCAGATCACTGACTGAGAAAAGACTGAAAATCAGTGCCAAATTAAAAGAAAAATAAGAGAAGATATGGAATGTTATATTTAGCCTCTTTAGAGAAACTATTGATACCTTTAAAATGGGAAATAGGTAGAAGAATCAACATCGACCCTAGTTGTTGTTAGTTTCAAAGGAAATAAATCAATCACCAAAAAACGAAGAAACCAAAAGAGCCTAGAAAAATCTAACCAGCAAACAGAGCTCTCTCTTTTTCAAATGCAGAGATGCCTTAGCAAAGGGAGACATCAGTTTCTAATATAAACTTATCTCTAAAATCTTACAGAGGCAGATGGTGGGAAAATTATCAGCATTGTTTTAGAAAGCTTGGAGAGAGATCCAATTTAACCAAATCACCTTGAGGGCATTTGAGAACGAAATTGAAGGAGAAAAAAAAACTGACAAAAAAGAAAAAAAGACCTATCGGTATCTCTATAACAAACTCTTTTCTTTATCGAGGACCCACTGTCATTACATTACATTTGGACTCCAACATAACAGTCCCCAGTGTATATTCTTGAAACTTAAAACTCAACCTTGAGTTTTTAGACATTTTGTAGAGATGTTCAAGAAGGACTTGTTATAGATGTGTCAGAGTATTGGAAGGTTTGTCATATGGGGAGGAGGAGGGATTAAAGTTATTCTGTTTAACCCCAGCAGGTAGAACCAGGAACAATGGGTTGGAATTGCAAAGACATCAATTTAGGCTTAATGTCAGCAAAAACTTCCTGATAATTTGAGCTACCCTAAAGAAGAATGGCTGTACTCAGGAGGGAGCCCCTCTTTGAGGTCCTTTAAGCAGAGGCTGGATGACCATTTGTCCGGACCATCCCGTTTGGGTTGGATTAGATGGCTGCTAGAATTCCATCCCATTCCCAAATTCTTGAGGATTTGACTTCTAATAAAATATTTATTTTACTTAATTATTCCAGAATATTCTAGAAATAGTCTTTGTTGACTTTAATTATGATTTTTAGGACCAGGAACCTCCTCTTGCTATGGAGAGAATTAGGGATATCTGTTAACTCTCACTCTTCTATCTCTCATTCCATTAAATTCAATGCACATTTATGAGGTATCTACTGTACGCAGAGTACTTACTTAAGATAATGGAATGTTTAAAATATTTTAAAATTGTGAGCTAGGAGGTTAAGTGAATGAAGTGCTACTGGAGTCAAAGGAACAGTTATGTGCTATAGTGGATAGAATGCTGGCCCACGACTAAGGAGGAGCTGAGTTCAAATCCAGAATCAGATAGTTATTGGCTAGATATCCCCGGGCAAGTCACTTAATTCTGCCTCAACCTCCTCATCTGTAAAATGAGCTGGAGAAAGAAATGTATGTTTCCCAAGTTCCAGTATGTTTGCCAAGAAAACCCCAAATGGGGTCACAAAAAATTAGACATGACTGAAATAACTGAACAACAAAACCTGAAGTCAGACAGACCTGAGTTCAAATCCAGCCTCAGACACTTAATAAATCTGAGATCATGAGTAAAGTCATTTAACCTCTCTCAGCCTCAGTTTCCACATCTGAAAAATGGGAGTAACAATGGCTTTTACCTCTGGGGATTGTTGGGAAGAAAAAAATGCTATACTGCCAGTAAAGCTTTGAAATTCTTAAAGTAGAAAAGCTAGCTATCATTATCAGCATCATTATGAGACTCAGTGCCCCTTCTAGCTGAACCTACATTCAAACAAAGGAGAGAATGAGCATGTTTAAGTAGCAGCCTCATGATACTCCCAATGGAGGAGACCAAAGAGATGCTTTTTTTTTTCCTGAAAAGATGCCTGGAGGCAGTCAGGGTGAAAACACAGAAGCTGCCTGCCTCCTGCTCTTTGGGAATTTTTACACAATTAAAGATTTATTGCTTTGAGGTAAAACATTCAACAAGAATCACCTTTCCAGAGTGAAAATATTGGGGGAGGGGGGAAGAGGGGGTAATATATCATCAATAAAACTATAGCATGAGTGTGTTTATCAGTTATTATCAAACTAGTCTCCTAGCTGGGGCATGATGGCTACCTTTTCATCAAGAGATGTAGGGGGTAAATCCAGAGGGTGACCAGAAGAGTCAGAATGAAAGCTGCAGGTGCCTGGGACTAGAGAAGTGACTTCTCTCTGGTGCCAAGCACTAGATCTCAAGGTTCCCAGATTTGGAGAGGTTAGTTGAGGCAGCTAGGTGGCATAGGGTGCAGGTTTTGAAGTCAGGGAAATCTGAGTTCAAATCTAGCCTCAGACACTTAATAACTGTGTGACCCTGGGCAAGTCACTTAAACTCTCTAAGCTTTGGTTTCCTCAATTGTATAAGGATAATAACAGCACCTCCTACCTGACAGAAGAGTTTTTGTGAGGATCAACTAAACTAGTATCTGTAACATGCTTTGTAAAAACCTCAAGTACTTTGTAAATGTTGGCTACTATTATTGTGTAAGTAGAAGACATGGATGTTTGAGTTTCATGTCTCAGTTGGATAGTTTGGCATCATGTAGGCATAGTTAAAACATTTGGAGCTTGGATGCTTTCTCCACAAATAATTCAATAAATATGTGTTAAGTGCCCACCATGTGCCAGGCACTGTGCTAAGTGGGAATAGGGAAGAGAGGGCCACAGAATAGATTAGGAGCAAAAGAAGATGGAGAAAGAATTATGGAGCCTTAAGGGTAACACAAGAGTATGCCCAAAGGGCAGGGAAACATCAGTAGAGGGGAAAGGCAGGAGATAGACTGGCCAGGGGAATGAGGATGAGATCCAAGAGGCATTGGTCTCTTTCATTTCCTGATTATTTTTATTTCTCTTGATGTTACCTCCTTCCATTCTTCACCTGTGACAGGTCTGGTGGAAGGAGCTACGAGGGTGAACTGGATGGTCTATAGAGTGGGCTTTCTTAGAATGGATGATCATATCCATCATTGCTAGCATTTATATTGCATCTCCAAGTTTGCAAAGCACTTTTCATTTGATGCCCACACCAGTCTCCCCACTTTACAGACATGAAAACTAAGGCTGAGGGAAGTTGAGGGATTTGACCAGGCTAACACAGTAAGTTTCTAAGACCAGATTCAGACTAGAAGTCCAATCATTTATTTACTGAGCCAAAAGTCTCCAAAAGTGAGTTATGTAGCACATTTTGGGGGCTCTGTAGAATGACCTCAAGAAGTGTGTGATTGACTATATTCCACCAATCTTGTGATAATCGATTGTAGGACTTTCTCCTACATTACCACACGTACCCTTTCCTCATTGCCTTCCAACACTCTCTCTCAATCTTCCCCCTCCACACTAGGCTTTGACTCTACAGAAGAGTTATCAGATCTTAGCCCCATCTTGGGCAAACCACAGCTAAATGTGGCAATGGGAACTGCCCCCCTCTTTGGAGTCCCTAGTACATCGATCTTCTACCCCCCCACAAGCCTCATGGGTATAGCAGATGCTCCTTGGAAGGGCAGGCTGCTCCCCCAGGACAGAGAAGAGTGAATACTAGAGCCCTTCTCCTTCTCCTTCTCATCCCTTTTTACTTTCCGGTGATGCAGAGTAACCCCACCTTTACACCATCTTTTATTCTTCATTCTCACTCCTCCCATATCTCCTCACTTTTGCCAGATCTTATCATTTCTATGCTCACAGGACCTCTCCCATCTGTCCCCTCCTCTCCACTCACACAGCAGCCACTGGATTCAAATTCACTTCACCCGTCACCTGGGCTATTGCCATGGACTTGTAACTGTTCTCTTTGCCTCAAGTCTCTCCCCATTCTGACCCAGCCAGGCAAGACAGACAGAGCCCCAGACCTGGACTTAGGAATTTAATGGAATAGAAGAGAGCTTAGAGATTGATTTAACCTGACTTCAAATATTGCCTTGGACACGCTTGCTCTATAAACATGGGCAACACACTTCACTTCCATCTGCCTCAATTCCCTCAACTGCAAAATGAAGATAACAAATAGCACTTGTTGTGAGCATCAAATGAGATAATATTTGTAAAGTGTTTAGCACAGTGCCTGGCACATAGGCACTATATAAAGGCTCGTTTCCTTCCTCCAGTGTACTTGCCAAAGTCATTTTCCTAACGTTCTGGTCTGACTACATCATCTTACCACAACCATAAATATTGGGCAAACTCCAATGGTTCCCTAATACTTCGGGGATTAACCATAAACTCCTCTCTTTGGCATTTAAAGGGCCTTTAATTCCTACCTCTCCAGTCCTCTCATACATGAATTGCCTTCCTGTACTCTCCACTCAGCACAGAATCCCTCCCTTCTTGCTATTCCTCCTACTTATTCAAAAACCAGCCAAAATATACAAGCATGAATAGGAAAGGAAAGGCTGACATCATCCAAGAGGCAGACGCACAGAAAGAATATGGAAAACTTTCTGCTAAATTGAAAGAAGAGCAGAAATCACCTTTTGCTATCTTCTGCACTGTGTATGGGGCTTAGCAAAACAGAGAGAAACACGCCTCCTATCATTACCATCAGGTTCTTATTTTATTTGGTTGGTTCTATTTGTTTGACTTAGATTTGAAAAGCTAAAAAAAAAAAGAAATAAAAAAAAATCCACTTTGTGGCTAGCTACATTGATCAACTTCACCAAATAACTACTAACAAATCTGTTGTACAAGTCCATCTTATTCCTCAGGATATCTACATACTGAGATTTTTGTTTGTTTGCCTGTTTTTTTTAAACCCTTAACTTCTGTGTATTGGCTCCTAGGTGGAAGAGTGGTAAGGGTGGGCCATGGGGGTCAAGTGACTTGCCCAGGGTCCCACAGCTGGAAAGTGTCTGAGGCCGGATTTGAACCTAGGACTTCCCGTCTCTAGTCCTGAATCTCAGATTTTTTTTTTTTAAATAAGGATGTATAGCCAGCACATTGATCCTAAGCATAATTGATACCTTTAAAAATGCCATTTAAAATAAGAACAAAGTATCCTCTTTCTCATCCATTTTCAAAATTCCATTTGTACGTATGCATGTCTTATTATGAATATCTTAGTCTAATAATATGTGTAGAAATATGTTATGAATAAACATCAGTAATGAGCTACGTCCCACTGTTCACGAGCAATTAGGCTGACCTTAAACCATACCACCACAACTCTCGGTTGAGAGTATGTGCTGAAATGACTTTCATTGATAGGAGGAGTACGCAATAAAGATGCCTGGAGACCAACACACCAGGTCTTTCTTGCGGCTGGTTCTGGTGAGTTGTGTTTGCAGTGGTGCATTAAAACGAGTGGTTCAATCCTATGGTCCTATGAAGAAATGCAGTAACAAATTCAACTTTAGCCAGAAGTGGGAATAGATTTTACTGTCAGGAAGACAAAGAAAATCTAAGTTGGAAACATAGCAGGAGCAGTAAATACATAAAAGGGTCGGCATGGGCATTGTGCATGATGTCGTTTCCAAAAGAAATTTTGACTTGAAAAATGGAAATGACAAAAAATATGGCGCCCATCAAAAGAACAGGGATGTCTTCACTGGGGAATGCTTAAACACAACTTCCACTGGAGGTTACACCCTTTTTATCTCCTTTTCACTGTCAAACTAAGTCAATAATAAATTTAAACTGTTGGGGAACGGGGGAATGTATGCTTTTAAAATTCATTAATGCATCTGTCTCTAGAAGATGAAATGGGCAAAGCTCTTAACTACCATCCTGAAAACATACAGTAAATAATTTTTAAAAGCCCTTTTACATCAGTGACATTCTGCTTGGAAATCCAATTCATACACCTGGAATGGAGGCTTCCATTTCTTAGTATAAAGTTAACTCTAAAGTTGGCTATTCATCTATTTTTTTGGCAGATGGGAAGACCTTATGGCTGGGTCATTTACAGGCTTCCTATGTCTACCAGGGAAGACCCTAGGAATTCAGGTTTGGGGAAGCTCAGCTTCAGTCTTAGGGGACTGAGTTCTATATGGCAAGCCAACAGTTTATTCCCTTAGACAAATTTAATCCAAGTCCGGATGTCAATATTCAAGAGTGAGTCACTATGCTGTTGAAATTCACGTATTCAAAGGTAAATCCTTTCAAATCCTAACAAATATTTTGTTGATATTTTAAGTTTTCATCAAAACAATCACCTCTTTAGCATCTCTTTCTTTCTATCATCTATTAATCTTTAATATATTTCCTATCTTTCTATCTCTCATCTAACCACTTTTCTCTTTATCGAACTCTCCTCTATCTATCTGTGCTGCCTATCTGCATATCTAAAATAATTATTTCTGCATAACTAAAAAATCAGTGGGAAAATAAGTTAAACAAATCAGTATTACTCCAATTTCAAGAATTTTATTAGTCAAGTTTCCCTAACCACTTTGCAGTTTTTGGTGTTTTCCAGAGGATTTTTTGCCCTTGAGATGATATGACACATTCTCTTTTTCATTAACTTTACTCTGTCTTTTATGTCTTCTCCAATGTAAGTTTAATGAGGTTCAGAGAGGTAAGGTGACTTTCCCCAGGTCACCATAGCTAGTGAGTACTGAAGGCTGGGTTAAAAAAATTTGTCTTCCTAGAACAGTATGAGGTAAGTAAGAGGCAGCTATGTAGTAGAGTGAATTAAACTTCACTCCTGGAGTTAGGAAGATTCATCTTCCTGAGTTCAAATCTAGTCTCAGACATTCTCTCCCTTAGTGATCCTGGGCAAGTCACTTCACCCTATTTGCCTCGGTTTCATCCTTCTGTCAAATAAGCTTAAGAAAGAAATGGAAAACTAATCCAGGATCTTTGCCCAAACAAATCTCAAATTCAGCCAAGGCTGAAAACAACTGATCAACAATGGGTGGGGCCATAGACTTGGACTTCTAGGACTGGTTTCAAATTCTGTCTCTGTCATTTGTTCTTTGGGACCCCTTGAGCAGGCATTTGACCTCTTTTCAAGACAAGAGATGGATGACCTATCAGCCTTTTTCCTTCCTATGACCCTAAGACCCTTTGGGACCTTGGGAAGGTCACTCCTCCTCTCTGGACTTTCACTTTCTTCTTCTGTAAAACAAAAAGGTTGAGCTCGATAATAATTAAGACCCTTCCTAGCTCTAAATCCATGATCCTATGTACGTTTCAAGAAGGGGGAAGAAAATCAGCTTAGATCCAGAAAGTATTTTTAGCGACACACTGAAGTTGTCTCTCCAAAGTCATTGTCAGCCATGACATCTCCACTTGCGTGCCATAAATCAACACAAGTATTCAACAATTAAATCTACAATGAATATATATTTTTAAAATTTCCAAGCACTATGTTTCCTTTTATAAGCCTTCACATGCATTCTCGAGAGCTCACTGTCATGTAATGCCTTATAAATGATACTTGATAAACCACAGCTGTATAATTGTAGAATATTCATTAAGAGACGCAAGCATCAGCGGTAAATCACTTGCCGACTTCTACAGCACTAGTGACTGGCATGCTATCTTTTAACTGCCTTCTTGGAGGAAAGCGTGGCATTGCAGCTCTGGTTTTAAGAAATCAAAATATTCAGTCTGACCAAGGAGTTGCTTAGAATTCGTCACGTTTAGGGATGGAGCATCTTCCTTTATTTCCATTGGAACTAATCCAAGGGATAATAACAACAGTAATCAGAAAATGACTCATGCAAAAATGGTTTTTCAACATGTTCTTTTTATTTATTTTTTTTTGTACAAGAAGCATGGCTGCAGGGAATTTAGGGTGATATAGCACTAGCCATATTGTTCATGAACCGAAAGAGCTCTGACTTTCCTTTTCATTCCATCGTTTTCCATGGAGTGGAGTTTTCTCAATGTATCAACTTATCAATGTATAGAGTAAAAATAGGATCATCCCATGGGGAAGTACATGGGTGTTGGGGGGAGGCAGAGGGGGAGGCTGAATAAGCTGTAAAACATGAATAGATGCAAAGATGACCATGGAAGATGACTAAAACTAGCCCACACTTGGCTCTATCCTATGTAACCTGGGGGGAGCCACATGACTTCTTCTAGCCTCAGTTAACTCATCTATAAAATGGGTGCTTCTTACAAATGCTTACTGGCCTGAATGACTGACTGGTAGGGCTCATTTCAATAGTCAATGAAGGATCTTTATAACATCTTCATCTTCAAATCTATTCTTTGCCTTTCCTTCACCAGAGAATCTCTATTTGAAATCATAGAGTTAGAGCAGGGAGGGACATTAGAGGACACGGAGTTTAACTTCCTAATTTTATTGATGACTAATTGATTAAGAGATCATGGATTTCTAAATCTATGTAAATCCATTTATTTATTTTCAAGACAACTTTGGATTTATTTTTAATTTGTTTTTTGATTTTTATTTTGAATATTTTCCCCTTGTTACATATTTCATGTTCTTTCCCTCTCCCCCAAACCCCCTAAACCCCCTTAGCTGATGCACAATTCCACTGAGTTTTACACGTATCATTGATCAAGACCTAATTCTATATTATTGATAATTGGACTAGAGTTTTCATTTAGTGTCTACATCCCCAATAATATCTCCATCAGCCCATGTGTTCAAGCACTTGTTTTCCTTCTGTGTTTCTCCTCCCACAAATCTTTCTCTGGATGTGGCTAGTTTTCTTTTTCATAAGTCCCTCAGCCTTGCTCTGGATTCTTGCATTGCTGCTAGTAAAGAAGTCCATTATGTTTGACTGTACCACAGTGTATCAGTCTCTGTGTAAAATGTTCTCCTGGATCTGCATCAATTCCTGGAGGTCATTCCATAAATCTATGTAAATTTAAAAGATAGCAACAAAAGAGTTTTAACCTTGCTCTCATGTAGAATCTATACCAAATTGATTATTGTCTCAGGGAGGAGGGAGGAGTAGTAGGGAGTGAAGGAGTGGGAAGGAGGACACAGTTTGGAACTCAAAACTTTAAAATGATGAATGTTTAAAACTGTTTTAAACATGGAGTTGGGGAAAATAAAATATTATTAAAATATTATCAAAAAATTTTTGGTCTTAATCATGACATTGACTAAATTTCTATTGCTAGAGATACATTAAATTTTTAATAAAATAATTGTCTCAACAGCCATCTTGCAAGAGAAATTTGCCAAAAACTACATTTTAGCAACCCTTATCATTACCAATATACCTCTAAATATACACAGCTACCAGGAGATTCTAAAGCTCTGCAAAATGGAAATTCTCTGCAAGTAGCCAATTTACTAATTAGCACTCAAACAACATCCCAGAATTAAAAAAAGAAAAACAATTTTACATAAATTAGTGGGCTGATTAGTCCCACCAAGAGTTTATAAGTGATAAAGGAAGGAAACAATCATTTATTAAATACTTATTATGTGCCAGTTGTGATAAGTATTTTACAAACATTTTGACCATCATGACAACTCTGGGAATTAGGTGCCATTAATATCCCCATTTTACAGTCGAGGATACTGAGACAGACAGAGGTTAAGTGATTTATCTGGGGGTCATACAGCAAGTAGTCAAGGCCAGATTTGAACTTGGTCTTCTTGATTCCAGTTCTAGTAACCTTTTAAATAAATATATATAATATATTATATATCTTAATATATGTATATATTCACATTTATATTTCCATATTATACACATTTATTTTAAATATTTATATATTATATACACATATTTAAAAATTTTATATGCCATATATACATATTTTGTATTTACATAGTATATACATATGTTTTTATATTTACATAGTATATACATACATTTTATATATTTATATTTACATATATTTTACATGCACACACTTACATAAAGATGACATATTTTTATTAGGTTATTTTTCACGGAAGAATGCAAACAAAATATTTCTGCATCCTTTTCCTTCCTCTTCCTCTTGCATACAATATGGGCTTATATAAAGTTGGGGCATTATTGGATGAGCAAGTGGATAAAGTGGATCTGGAGAATTGCTCTCTTGTACATCAGTGGGATGAATTCACAAAAGAGGAGGTTTTCCTCTTTCCCCTAAAAGGGCAGAGTTGGGGTGGAAAAAAATGTGAAAATCAATAGTACAGTATTTTGATGGCTATATAGGACTGGAGGCTTTACCAAAGAAGACTTTGAGGTCCAGAAAGGAGAATTAAGTAAGTGGTCTTAGGTCACAAAAGTCATAGGCTACAGAGGTGGGAAGGACTTGAGTCAAGACTTTAGATGCTAAATCCAGTGATCTCCCTGCCCTACAAAATGGCAGACTGTAGGGGGTTTTGCAAATATTCTTTCTTAATCTGTGAAGGAGCCTTCTTCTGCTTACAAAGGACATACAAAGTGAAAGTTCTCCTCTTGCCAATGAATTCACCATCAAAAAAGCACTTTCTCCTGTCCCCCTGTTTGCTCTTCCTTTCACATGTGTCTGGATCTCACTTGCTCTTAAAAATCCTTCCCTTGACCATGCCATCTCCTCGCACAATCATAGAGTAGCATAGAAGTATCAGTGCAAGGCTCTTTCCCAACAAAACTCCCACGTGGGGCCCAAGTCAGATTAAAATGTAATTGGGAAATGCTTAAAAAAATAAATAAATAGACAAACAAATATATATGTACATATATATGTTCTACGACATAGATATGTTAATTTGAGACTTTTTAAGTCAATAGGTTGGCTGTAGAGATCCATTTCTATTTGAGTCTGATATCACAGTCATAGTGAAAATTTTGAATTCCCTCTTCCGATTCAAGGAAGACTTCTTGGCCTCTAGTACTTCCTCTCGTCTTTGGGAATGTTTTTTTCTCCCCTTACTGTTGTTAGTTCACGTCCCCTTCTGTTATGGTCACATACAGACTGTTTGCTGTCGGTACTTCTACCCCATTTTAGAGATGGGAAAACAAGGCTCAGAGTGTTTAAAAGACATTTCCATGGTATCACAGGTGATGTAAGAAGAGGCAAGATTTGAACCAACGTCTTTCTAACTCTGATTCCAATTCTCTATTGACTATACCTCATTGTTCTTTTTGGAAGTAGTTAAGAAGATGGCTTGTTTTTAAGGTAACGTGCATGTTTTATCTCATTTTGTTTCACTTTAATCTGTGAGACAGGTAGTATTAGTATTATTGATCCTGTTTTATGGATTAGAAACTTTAGGCTCAGAGAGGTTTAGCAATTTGCCCAAGATCACACAACTAGTAAGTGGCAAAACTGGAACTCCCAACCAAGTTTCCTGACTCTAAATCCTTCTAATATATCACACCTGCCTCCTCAATTAAAATACTTAGGAGCGGGGTGTGTGTGTGTGTGTGTGTGTGTGTGTGTGTGTGTGTGTGTGTGTGTGTGTGTGAAAATAACTACCTCCTTCTACATCTTTTTATTCTTACTGAAGACTCATGCTAAGCAAGGATCCATAAACTGAAACAACTATTAGAAAATGAATTAGCATCATGCTTATGCTTTTATTGTGGATTGTTGTCTTTCGTTTGTTTGCAGTGAGATGGCCCTAGACTATCCTTACAGTTTTTCCCAGAATTCTGGGGGTACACAAGCTCTGTGCTGTTCACTTACTGATGGGGCCCCCTTCTGCCAATATTTTTTCCACAAAAGAGTAGTTCTTAGAAAGGGAGGGAGGCATGTTACAAAAGAGGAGTTCTCACAAAGGAGAGAGCTGGTTATTAATAAACACAACTTGGATTTGCTAATAGTTGCTCCTGCTTAGAAACATCAGAGGCCAATCTTTCACAATAATAGATCCCAGGGACTAGGGTAGGGCTCAGGCAACATACCCAAAATGGGATTTAAATTACTCTCCACAGTTACTCCCTACATTTCAACCCACTAGCTCATTTACATAAAGTCAATACTGAATCATGAGCCTTTCTGTCATGCATGTTTTCAAAGGAAAAGGGAACAATTTATATCCGTGATCTCTACTAGAATCTCTCATCTCACCCTGTTTGGGTCTCTCCACTTATCTTATTATAATATGTATTAGACACTTCTGAGTATTTATTTGTCATATTGAAAAAGAAGCAATCAGAGTGCTATAGTCGGTGGCAGAGAGACCTGGGTTCAAAATTTTACCTCTTACATCATCTGTGACACAGTGGGCAAGCCATTTAAAATGCTTTGAGCTTTAGCTTCCCATCAATACCTATAATAAAGTCTTTGCTATAAGGGATGGCATTCTTGGAGGAACAGGAGGGAAGAATTTTGGAGGAAAGCTAAGCAATGTAAAAATAACAACATTAACAATAGTTAACATTTATATAGAGATTTAAGGTTTGCAAAGCACTTTTTAAAAAAGTATTTTTAAAAATCTTTTTTTCCTCACAACAATCTCAGAAGCTAAGTGCTATTATCATCTCATTTTACAGATGAGAAAACTGAGGTACATGAAGGTTAGATGACTTGTCCAATGTAGTCACATAGATCTAGCAAGTGTCTGAGGCCAGATTTAGTCTTAGGACTTCACAACTCCAAGTCCAACATTCTATCCCTTGAACTACCTAGTTGCCAATTAAATAAATTTCAAAATAGTCACTTTAGTCCCTCCTTTAGAGGATGGATAAGACATCCAAGTGAGCTAATGTATGTAAAGCACTATGTAACTATCCATTTGTCTGTTTCCTGGATTAGATGAGTTCCTTAATCACCAGTATTGAGCAAGATTTCATTTTTTCATCCTTAGTTGTGACCATTATATGTTGGACATGGTAGGCACTTTCATAAGTATTTACTGAATGGAATTCCTAGAGTCTTAAATATAGTTAAAAAGAAACTTGAGTGGGGTCTAAAAATTGTATAATTTTCAGAAAATTTAAGATTTAAAAAAAATTTTTTGAGAGAAATTTCAGGAAAAGCAGCTCACTAACTCCTTGAATCAAGAAAGTGAACTTTTTGAAGAAGGCACCATAAAGAAGCCTGCAGAAACCACACACTGCATCAAAAGATCCAAAGTGAACTTTGGGATGTAATGAATCGAACTGAAGGGGATTGAATACATTTACTCTGAATGTAAATTCTTATGCCAAAGAGGATTGCTCCCTAATTGGCTTTTTGTCAAAAAAACCTACCAATCCTTGGTTTTGTTCTCTTTCTCTTTTATTTCCCTCATCCCCAAATTATTGTAATTTCTTCTTAGAAAGTACAATCTTGTATGTACCTCTAGTAAGAGATCTTTAGAGATACAAGCTGCTTATGTGAAATAATTCACTAGGGAGACTAGGCATGTATATTTGGGAGATTTCAATATGCTCATCTCCCAAAGAATCACAGGGAGGATTATGTAAAGGGAACCCCTTTCTCCCAGGATCATGAACTTTCTGCTCATCCTAGCCAGCCCATTAACAACCCAGAACTAGGGGTTACAGGCCTGGGTCACAGAGACTTTTGTTCCTGAGATGTGGTAGACCAACGCAGAGAGAAAGTAGAGAAGGAGAACTATAAAAATGAGACTGTAGAGGAGGCTGAGGCTTTCCTCTAGAGGTTGGTGGCTCAGGCAGAAGACATTCTTTTGGGTTCATAAGATAGGAAATTTTTTTTTACATTTTTTAGATTTTTTAAACCCTTAACTTCTGTGTATTGGCTCCAAGGCAGAAGAGTGGTAAGGGTGGGCAATGGGGGTCAAGTGACTTGCCCATGGTCACACAGCTGGGAAGTGTCTGAGGCCAGATTTGAACCTAGGACCTCCCATCTCTAGGCCTGACTCTCAATCCTGAGCTACCCAGCTGCTGCCCCCAGGAATTTTTTTTTATTTCTTTCTCTCTTTATTTCTGTTTTAGACTATATTTATATTAAAATTTAATTGTTAAAAACTACTATCATCCTCTTGACTTAAGGGTCAATTATTTTCTAAATGGTGACCACACCAATTTTTTACTAATATTATATTTCCAAACAAATCTCTAATATTACATTTAGCATATTAAATTTGGTATAATATTAATTTTTCGATAGTATAAAATAAAACAAAAAAACCAAAAGAATATTACAGGTTTAATCAGTGTATTGGTGTGAACCCATTTGAAAACAGTTCTTCACCCCAAGGTCCCCCTTTTCAGCCTCTTGTACATGGACTATAATACTTTTACAGGCAGGGTCTGCTCTGATTTTTATATTACACTCTTTCCCTCCTGGTTGACACTTAACTTCACATATGTCAAGTTAGAGAATAGAAATGTTGATAGCATAAATAGTGGTCCCTCACCCTCTTTCAGCCCTCACTCTTTCTGATTTCATAGTATCACCTTTACAAGGCAGATCGAGGCATTGGAGGGGGAGTAGAGGAAGAAAGGGAGTGAGAAAAGAATAATTTCTTTCAGCGATGTTACAGGATGTGGTCATTTACCTCTTTAGGCAAAGAGTAGAAAAAAGGGAAGAGGTGGAGGAAAGAAAAACATTTCTGTTGAATGAAAGAAAAAAAATGAAAGAAGAAGACACATGGTCAAAGAGGATAGCATTTAATCCTCTTCAACTCAATAAGTCAATTCAATCAATTCAACTCAATGAACATTTATTTATTAAGAGTATACTATATGCTAGGTTCTATGCATATATAGATAAAAATTAACCCTCTCAACCTTTAAAAGGAGCCCAGTTTATTGATTTGAATTACTCTTTGGCAAGACATTCAATCTTTATGTTCTTTCATTCAGCCAAGATTCCCAGTGGACTATAACTAGCTCCCCATGTCTTAGGGAACTCCTTGTCCATCAACTAATTCAGAGACAAGTTATGCTTTTCTTTGGAGGGAGTTCTCATATATGGAATTTCCTACGACAAAATCATTTATCCTTCTCACAAGTCTATAGATTGAGCATTCATACATGCTCCGCAGGACAAGCAAGAAGCTTAGGAGATGACTGCCTCTCTAGGTAGAGTTAGCTCATCTTGACTTTTATGCTGGTCTCTCCCACCTCTTGTACTTGTTTGAGAAAGAATTTGGAGAAGCTCTAGGAGATGGAGAGACAGAAGTGAAGGAGCTTTCACCATTAGAAATGGACAAGAAGTTGCCATGGTCTGTGACTCCAGATACAAAGATAGTATGGATGAAACTGAAACAACTCAAGTTCAAGGGCAGGACTTCTAGAAGCAATTTGGGCTAGAGACAACCTTTATTTCTCTTCCTTTTTCCTTATCTCTCCAGAGAACTTAACTTGTTACTTCCCTGGAGATTTGGAAGGTATTTACTCTTACAGGTTTAAAAGTTTACTTTGTTAAGTCAGCAAATGAGATAAAGCCATTAATCCACTGAATTGCTAAATGTGTTTGCTATTGCTTCATTGCATTATTGAGGTAGATAATTGGCAATGATCAAGAAGGCTAGAGAGATTTTAAATTGCTTTATCTGCCACTAGGAGATTTCTGGCTGGGGGCTCAGAGTTAAAGACAAGAGTTACTCATTTATTTTAACAGCTTCCCAGGGCAGTGAAAATCCCTAGGGATTTCGTGTGCATTAAAATGAGTCAGGAACTATGTGAAAATCAAACTGGTGAGTATTTAGACCAAGAACAGTGTGGAAAGCTAAATGGTTGGTTATGCAAGTACCCATTATCTGTGCCCTGGATTGGTCAGAAAATTTTTAAATGAGTTTGACTAGATGAGGAATCCAGATTAAGTAATAATGGCCAGGGTTAAAGCAGGGTTAGTATGATAGGGGAAAAAAAAGAGAGAGGTTTGAGTTTCAATCCTTACCACTACCTGACCTTCATTATCTCATATGCAGAAAGATGAGGTTGAACTGTATCACCTGCAAGTGCCTCTTCCAACTCTTGATAGCCATTCCTATGAGAATCTAGAAACTGCATCTGTTCCCCAGACCACCCCATCTCTATACAATAGCATGAGAGCACTACTCTTGGGGAAGTCAAATGCAACAGAACTCTCTGTAACTATTAAAATGACAAGGTGGCAGCTGATCCAGGAATAAGATGTCTCCAGAGAAGGGCATCCAAATTGCCACAGTTTTCTTGGGCCACAGTTCCAAAGTCAGAACCAACCCTCTGCTACCCCACCTTGGCAATAGTTATTTTAAAGCCCAAGGCTCACCTTTTTGCCTCCTTTTATCCCAGAATGATTCCTCACTTTTCAAAGTGGGAAACTACTTAGCTCCTATGATAAACCTCTCTCCATCATACATTCATACTCATAGCAAGGAGTTTCTTTGCTTATCCTGTGGTATTCTTCTCCTCCATACAAAAATCTTCTAAGGGAGGAAATATTGTTTGCATTGCTGAGGTTGCTTTATACTGGGGTGGGGGAATGTGAGGCTCATGGAAGAGACTTCAGAGCAGATAGAGCTGGACTATACTTTGGCAACTCTGGAAGCAATAGGATAAGAGATTGGACTGGCAGCCATTACTCTCTTGCCCAACAGATCGATGCCTCAACCTTCCCACCTTCTTCCCAGACTCTGCCAACTGCTGATGGACAAGCCTTTGATCTGTGATGTTTCCTCTCTGGTGGTGGTACTCCATGAACTCTGGAGCCAAGGATTACTCCAATACTTTTGCCACCACCCTACAGCCATACACACCCACCCATACTCCTACTATCATTTATTTTTCTTTTATATAATTGTGCAAATGCTTTAAGGACTGCTTTCCAAGCAACAACAAAACTGCATATGGTTTTTGTTGTTCAGTTGTTTGTCATGTTCATTTTTTCTGGACCCATTTGGGATTATCTTGGCAGAGATACTGGCATGGTTTGCCATTTCCTTCTCCAACTCATTTTACAGATAAGGAAACTGAGGCAAACAAGATTAAGTGACTTGCCCTTGATCTCACAGCTAATGAGCATCCGAGGCTGGATTTGAATTCAGGTCCTCCTTATTCCAGGGTTGCCACTTCATTCACTGTGCCTCCTAGTTGCCTCTCCTTACACCTAATAAGTGCTTAATAAATCTTCCTTCCTTCCATTAGGCATTTGGCACAGTGCTTATCAATACTATATACCCCAAATACCTATTAAATGAAATTTGTTGGAACTAACCTAGTACTCTTCTCCTATGGCACATATTGGTGATTATCTTTTTTAGTTGAACCTTTCTGGACTGGAATTCTTCATAGATTCAGGTGCCCAGGGACACTGATTCTTATGATGATGAAAAAAAAATCTTCCAACCCTATTTCTCTCCCTGAAATCCCAAATGGGAGATCATCACAACCAAAGGAAATAATTAGCTCCTGGCTCATTAGTGTAGGATACATCAAGTACCTTGAATACAGCAGCAAGGATGATGCAATGATTGCACACTTTCTGATTCCCACAAGAGACCAAGAAAACATAATAACAGACTAGAAATATTTATTGTTCGGCCAGAGAGCCAGAGCTGGAAAGAACCTCTGAGGGCAGTTATTCTAAGCTCTTCTTTTTATATATGAATAAACCAAGGTCCGATGGTAAAGTGACTTTGTAATAGTCACACAAGTAGTAAGAAAAATAAATGTATCTCTATATATTCCTCTCTTTTTCCAAAAAAGCCATCTATTATAAGATTTTTTTTAGAAAAAAGAAAAAGAGGAAAAATTCTACAAAACTAATGAAAACTTCAAAAAATATAACATCAAATGTAATGTTCCACACCTGTGCTTCTGAAAAAAGAGTAGGGAAATTTCTTCTTACATCTGTTTTTGGGGGTCAATTTTGTTCTTAATAAATTTATAATGGTATTTTTGTATTTGTTATAGTTGTTCTTTCTATTTACATTGTTGCAGTCATTGTGCATATATTTCTTGACTGATTAAATCACTTTGCATCAGTTCATATAAGTCTTTCTTTGCTTTTTCATATTCATCATGTTCATCATTTTTTAAAAGCACAATAATATTCCATCCCATTTTTGTGCCACTATTTGTATAGCACTTCCCTGGGCAATGGGCATCTACTTTGTTACTTTCTTTATGGTTCTTAACTACCAATATGCTGCTATAAATACTTTGTTGTAAATGCACCCTTTATTTTTATTGATTTCTTTAAGGTAGATGCCTAGCAATGGAATCTCTGTAAAGAATATAAACACTTCAGTCATTTAATTTGCCGAGTTCCAAGTTACTTTCCAGTAATTCGCGTCTTTACCAACACTATATTCATGTGGCTGTCTTACCGCACCAACTCTTCCCATTATTTATCAGTGTTGCCAGTTTGAGGGTGTATAGAATGAGACTTCTTCGGTGTTTGATTTGTGTCTCATTATCATTAGTGATTTGTAGTATTTTTTCATGTCAATAGTTTGCAATTCTTCTTTTGAGAAATTTAACCATATCTTTTGACCAGTTGTTTAGTAAGGAATGGCTTTTAGTCATATATTTCTATTAATTATCTAGATCTTAGACAACAAACTCTTGACAGAGAAACTTCTTTCAAGGATTTTCTTTCCCAGTCAGAATCCATAGTTTAACACAGAAGGATAGAAATTAATAGTTGAGAGACCCTCAGTAGTCATCCAGTTCAACAAGTCCAAGATAGGTGTCCTAATTATATTGTACTTGGCAAATGGATGTTTGATCTCTGTTTAAATACTATTAAGACTTGATCAATGAGAGAACAGCTGAGTAGCTCAGTGGATGGAGAGTCAGCCCTAGAGACAGGAGGTCCTAGGTTCAAATCCGGCCTCAGACACTTCCCAGCTGTGTGACCCTGGGCAAGTCACTTGACCCCCATGGCCCACCCTTACCACTCTTCTGCCTTGGAGCCAATACACAGAAGTTAAGGGTTTAAAAAAATACTTGATTGATGATACATGTTAAAACCAGTGGAGGCTATGGGGGTGGGGCTTGGGAGGCAAAGGGGAAAGTAAGAACATGAATCATGTAAACATGGAAATTTTTTCTAAAAAATAAAAAATAAATACTATTAATACTATCCACCATCTCTTGAGTTAGCCGATGCCACGTTTAGCTCTCTTTGTTGGGAAGACCTTTTCTGCTTAGTTCCTTCAAGCATTCCTTATACAACAAGGACTTGAGGTCCTTCACCATCTTGTTTGTCCTCTATTGGACACTCTCCACCTTATCAACATTGCTCTTAAATCGTGGCACCTAGGATTTGACAAACTATTCCAGATAATGGCTGATGAGGGCAGAGTACAGTGGGACTAGGACCCCTTATTCCTAGAAAGCACATCTCTCTTAATGAGACCCAACATCATGTGAATTTTTTTTGGTTACAATATTTTTCTGGGGACTCATACTGAGTCTGTAGTCCACTAAAACCCCAGAACTTCTTCAGAGGGACTCTTGTTTCACCATGCCTCTGCCATCTTATATTTATGGAGCTCATTTTTAATCTTTAAGACTTTATATTTATGCCTACTCAATTTTACCTTGATGAATTTTGCTTAGCACTCTAGAATCATTGATCTATAATGGATTGATGGAGGTTAGATGTTTATAAAAAAAGAAAACCTGAGTTTGATTTTCATGGGAGTATTTGCATTCTTCAGTTCTGAAGGATAAGATAAAGTGGTGACCAGAGTGCCTCGACTTACAGTAGAGAACTGGGTTCAACAACTAAGTCTGGCACTTTCTAGCTCATTCGTAGATCAGTTCATATTTCTGAGCATCATGCTGGCGACTTAGTTTTTTTAAAGCACTTTTAATGGGGGTAGCTAGATGCCTCAGGGAATTGAGAGCCAAGCCTTGAAATGGGAGGTCCTGGATTCAGATTTAGCCTCAGACATTTCCTAGCTGTGTGACTCTGGGCAAGTCACTTCACTACCACCCCCACCTCCTCCCATTGCCTAGCCCTTACTTCTCCTCTGCCTTGGAATCAAGTAAACAACATTGATTCTAAGATGAAAGTAAGGGATGTTTTTGTTTGTTTGTTTTTAATTTTCTAATTTTTTAGAATATTTTCCCATGGTTACCTGATTCATATCCCTCCCCCTCCCCGTAGCCAATGTGCAATTCCACTGGGTTTTACATGTAACACTGATCAAGACCTATTTCTATATTATTGGTAGTTGCACTGGGATGATCATTTAGAGTCTAGGGGCTGTTTTTTTTAAGTATTTGTTAAGCAAATAGGCATTGTGCTAGGTATGAGGTCAAATGTGGAAGTAATTCCTCCCCTTAAGAAGCTTATATTCTATGGGGAAGAAAATATGTGTGTATAGTGAGATATAAAAAATGAATACAAACCAACCCATGTGTCATCTATATTAGCCTGGGGAGTTCACTTGGGACCTAGAGGCTTTGACTTTTACCAGATAAGAGTCATCAAGTCCTGAATATTTCCACCCATCCTCAAACCCTGGTATGATGCTACAGCACATAGTAGGATCACTAGCTTTTATAGAATAGATAACCTAGAGCTTTCTGCATATTTTATACACACAGTATATACATGTTTACATACATGTTATAATAGACAAATACATGAATTGTTGATCTATGTATAGGTGTGTGCATACATATGTGTTTAATTGTATTTGTGCATACGTATACCTGCACTTCTGTGTGTGTGTGTGTGTGTGTGTGTGTGTGTGTGTGTGTGTGTGTTTGTGTGTGTTCTCTGGGCATCCAAAAATCTCAGGACTCATCAGAAGTACCAAAGTGTGAAGATAACAAAATTCTCCAAGAAATAGATTTGCTTCTTCTCCGACTTCAGCCCATATTTCCCCCCTTTCCTGTCATGTGAGTTTTGAATTTATGTCATCCATAATGGACTCTGCAAAGAACTTACTGTTAAGAGATAGTAGCTCTACAAATCTTGCTGGGTAACTTTGGCCTTCCCTTCATTCTCATCTGGGTATGTACAAGTTATGTGGCCACAAATCACAAGCAATTCAGTTCTCTTACTGAAACCACACGTCACCGTAGCCATTTGACTTCTCATTGGGACTAAAAATAAATTTTAAAATAAGGGGTGGGGAGGAGAGGAAAAGAGATAAATCAGTCTTCTACACTGTAGTACATTTCATTTTTCCATTTGTCATATCATAGCAAGTCGCACACTTTAAATGTTTTGCCATTAAATGTGTAAGCAGGAATGAATATCTGTCAATATAAACTTAAAAGCAACAATAAACCGAAGCAATCAACTGAAAGCTGGGGCAACTAAAACTTCAAAGAAATTTAGATGGGACTCAAGTAGGCAAAGAAAATGTATTCCTTGGAAATGCGTCTTCCATTGCCTTGAAATGTTGCCCTGGTCAGCAGATTGGTTGGGGGCGAGAGTAGGGTTTGGGGTGGAGAAGGGGAGAGTCTAATTTTCGGAAACGAAATCAAGACTAAGCACTAGGAGAATGTCTTTATGTCACTATCAATGGGGAAGGTAAAATAGAGTCCTTGGGTCACTGGACAAAAAACGTGAACCAGAAAATAGACACCAAATCCATTAATCAATCAATAATCATTTATCAGTCACTTACGTATGGCAGACACTGTTACATTCCTCCCTACCCCAAAATGTAATGGTTCTTGTCCTCAAAAAATTCACATTCTATCAAGGGAAAGAATAGATACAGAAGTAATTAGAGAAAGTAATTTCTGCAAATACCAGAAAATTTTAAGGCAGAAGAGCAGGAAGGAGTTACAATACTGGGAATCTACCCTTTAAATTTCAAAAACATTTGATTGAATCTCTACTTTTAATATGATAGTCATTTCCCCCAAACACCTTCCCCTTGTAACTAAGAAAACTAAGTAAGCAAAACTAACTCAGAAAATTCTAACTTAAAATGTATGTTAGTCTCCCACCTCTCTGCTGAGATGGGTGATAAGTGCTTGACCATCTATCCTTTCATAATTAGGCTTAGATGCTGGGATTAACATGGATTAACATGAATTCAGTCATTGTTTTCATTTGCATTATTGTCACCAATTTGTATAATTCTGTTTGTACTCTATGATCAGTTCATATCAACATCTTCCTTTTCCTCCAAAATTCACATATTCATTATTTCTTAAGGGGCACTAGCAGTCTATTACCTATACCAGTGCTGGTGAAAGTTTCTGAGTTTGAATGCCAAGAGGGCAAATTCAAGCTCTCTGTGAGCCCTCTCCACCCCATTGCCTGGGAGAGCTGAGGGAGGAAGTTCTTGCTTTGGGTGGCTGGGCAGTAGGGCAGGCATGTAAAAAATGGTCACTGGAAAGAAGGGAAAGTGGGGGGCAGCTCCCCTGCCAATCCTTCACCAATGCTAGCCTATATCATTCCAAAATTTGATCCAGGATCTCCCAATCACTGGACACCCACCATGTTTCCAGATTTGTGAATTTGTTACCACCAAAAATACTGTTCAAATATATGGTACCTTTCTGTTTGACCTCCTGGAGGAATGTGCCCTTCCCATCACCAAATAATGAGGATCACAGTGCCAAAGAATATTCAGTTTATTTGCATAAACACTTGTGACAGTTGCACATAGGCTATGAATCAGTTGAGTAGCTTTACTCACATGGAAATCCATCCTTCTTCCTTTCTTCAACAATGGCATGCCCAATTCAGCCTGGGTACCTTCTAATGAGAAGTGCATTGAAGTGGTACTGGGGAGTGGGGGGGTATATGGAAAACTGGTATTTTTCTCATTTCTGAGAGGCATAGAGTACAAGGGAAAGTATATTCTATAGCCTCACCTACCTTTTTTATATAGGTAAAATGATGAAATAATGATTTGACTTGAAGAATTAAGCCACAAAAGGGTACTATTGAAGATTTTAAAAGAAGGAAAAAGGAAAATCATCACTACTTGGCAATTGTGGATGTGTGAATTTCTTGACTCATAATTTATTTATGACTTTCAGGTCATTTTAGGTGATTGGTTTGGGGGTGAGGGGTAGGTTCTACTGTGAGATCCTAGGATTTGGCAAGGATTTTAGTACTGGGTCAGGGTCCAGCAACCTCTGACGGTCGTAAGCCCATAACCCTTCCACACCTGAATGGATATAAAAGCCTGAGAAGGTGTTGTCAAGAGCATGACTATTGCTGACCTTATGACAGAGTCAGAATCATGTAGACCTGGAAGGGTTTCCTGTTAACACTTCATGAAGTTCACATTATAGTCTCATTGTGAAAGGATTTCCCAGGAAAACCAAAAGACAAATACATATGCACAAGGAAAGCCACCCAGGAACCCCATATCCCTCGGGCTACAATGCTTTTCAACAAAGAGTTCATATTTGACTGCTTTACCCTCCCTCCTTCCAACACACAATTTTTTCCCTTTACCTATGATGAATGAACATACACAGCAGCCCAGAGACCTACCATCTCTCTGCCTTTGTGTATTTTTTCCTTACTAGTCTCAGGGTGGAAGAATTCTTGGCACTAGCTGGTCTCCTAGACTGCCATAATCAATTTGGCCAGTGAGACCAAATGACCAGGAAGGGAAAACTGATGACTAAATAGTCATCCCTGAGAACAGAATTAGGGAATGGTGAAGAGATACTGAAGAAAAATGAGCCCAGAATAGAGCATGTTGGGTCAAGCAGTCAACAGAGACTTATTAACCATCCTCTTTGTATTCAGCACTGACAAATATAGAGCATAGGCACAACTAGGGAGATTCTTCCCTTCAAGGAACTTACATTTTGTTGCGGTGACTGATGAATTCTTAAATTATACCTATTTAAATGTGACATAAATCTTTAGACTCATTCAGTTAAGCATGTCAATGCCAGCATTTGGGTGCCCTTCTTCTACCACCCCCAGATCACAACCCTAGTCTTAGCTGAGTTTTTCTTCAGTCTTTCACATTTTCATAGACAGTTATGGAAAATGCATTCCTGGGGAGAACTTTCTAGATCTACTAGTTACAGCCTCTGAGACCCTAGGCAAGGCATTTAACCTCTTTGATCCTCAGTCTCCTCTTCCAGAAAATGAGGATAAAAGGGAAGGGACACTTCTGCCCTGTCTCAATACTCCATCTTCTTGCTAACCCTTGAACATTGTAGTACTGATCACTTACATTCATGAGGCATTTCCTTGTCTCTTGTTTCTCCCTGCAAGAACCCCAGAAAACCTTGGAAGAGTGAAAATTACAACATGGGAAGGTAGAGGCTGAGTTTGGTAGGTTAAATCTGGGAATATATTCATTTATGGCTAGCTAGGGTATGAACAGAGTAGGACAAAGGAGCAGGTTCAGTTCTATTGTTGCTATAGAGGAAGAGTGCAAACAGTCTCAGCACCTTCTAAATTTGGTGCCCTGGGATTAAGCTCCACATGGCCTATTTTACAGTCATGTCATCTCATTTTCTGTCCCTTTTGTCTATGACCTTTGATAAATCTTCCATAGAAAGTCTACTCGGTGTTTTGGAGGACTTCCTTTAGGTCATTTTGGTTTATATGGGTACAAAAGCATCATTTGGGCTCTTTATTAGCCATAACTTTTAGTATCTGACTTATCAGCCTCCTTTTCCAATCATGCATTTGGATAAATTTTATGCCATATGCCCAAACATCTATCCATCCATCCACTCATCTATCCATCCATCCATCCATCCATCCATCTATCTATCTATCTATCTATCTATCTATCTATCTATCTATCTATCTATCTATCTATCAAGCTGCCTGTTTATCTGTTTATATATCTATTTGTCTTTCTATAGGTCAATTGGTCTATCAGTCTATCCCTCTGTCTGCTAAACTGTAAGATTCCTGAGGGTAGGAACTATTTGGTTTTTGTATCTCCAGCACCTACCATTGTGTCTGACATATAGCACATGTTTGTGCTTTTTGTCTATGATAGATAGATAGATAGATAGATAGATAGATAGATAGATAGATAGATTGATTATATAGACAGATAAAGCTATATGGCTATATACTCAACTGAAGCCTTCTTCCAGTGCCTCACTACAGACCCTAAGTTATCAATAATGTCTATGGAATACAGACTTTGGCAGCTCCTATCAAGCTAGATAGACCTTGAGTTTGGTCCTAGTGTCTCTTGCCAAGGGCCAGACTGTCTAAGATTGGTGGGACTTATCTTGGTCATTAATATTTGTCAAGTTTAGACTTTTTAAGGAAAATATGTATATTAAAATGTATATTAAATATGTATATTAAAATATGTATATTAAAAAAGAAGAGTCAATGTTTGTTAGATGAGGCAATTTCTGAATCTTTTGGCAACCATCTCAATCTAGTTAAGCTTCTCTTGGAAAAGGCAATAGAACCGGTTTATTTTTGTTGGTTTCCTACTTTCTGCCATTGACAATTTTTAAGCAATTTAGGTTAAAGATACTATAGTCATGCACAGTATTGTCTTTTTTTTTGTTTTCTTCTCATTTGGTATTTACCTTCACCATAATCATTTCAAAATACTGTATTCCTTTATACCTTCTAGCCCAGGATTACAGATATTAGAGCTAAGAGGCTCCTTTAAGTATTGTACTTGGAAATCCCAAATTGTATGTAAAATTGTCTACAAATTGGGATTATGATCAATCAATAAGAATTTTAAAAAAATAAAAAATTATGTGCCAATCTTTGTGTTAACATAGCATAGGCACAGCAAGACTCTAGTTTTCTCTGACCTAGCTCTCTCTATCTCTCTGTCTCTCTCTCCCCCTCACTCCATCCCCTTGCCACCAAGTTACACTCAAACTCCACTCATGCTGGTAGATTTCCAGAGGAGAATTTCATGATACTACAAATAATTCCCTTGGAGATCTAGAGATAACCCTGGTGGGGGGAGGTAAGAAAAATATATATTTATAAACATATATATGTATATTATTCACAGATATAGGTGCTGAGCCCCCACTGATGTGATTCTCTATTAAACAAATTAGCTAAAATAATGCTAATTCATTTTAGTCATGAAACATACATATATGTTTCATGTATATATATATATATATATAATGCTTTGCTTTTATATATATAAAGGCAAAGCAAAGATAATAATACAAGGCAGTCCAGTCATAAACCTGGGTCACACTGTCCTACTAAGATACAGTGTCCTTGTGGAAGACTAGGCTTAAACAGAAAAATCTATCAGAGAGGCAAATGAATAAGGAAACCTATGTGTCTGAGGAAACTTGTGATTCTGCATGCCTTGATGTCTTGGACCCTTAGGAAACAATCTAAAATAAAAACCACCTTATAGACTGTTCTCCTGGCTTTTCTCTTTGAATCACTCCTGGACTGGGCTCTAAGCCAGTATACTGCTCTTTAGCCAAGGTATTTTCCCTAAGCCTGAAATCTCAGTTATTCCTTCTCTTGTGGTCTTCTGGACTCTGAGAGATTTTCCACCCTCAAACCATAGAAGGTATAAAAGGGCAGGCAAAACAGTTTTTGGAGGATCTCCACCCTCATCCAATCAAGCCTTAGGTATCAGTAAAGGGCACACAGTAAGCAATATTGTCCTTTCCTCAACCATCTTTTCTAGAACGAAGGATGTTGTTTTCTCTACAGAATGTAAGCTGTTACAGGGAAGGATTATCTTATTGGTTTGTAATTGAATCTCTAGCCCTTAGACAGCATATGGCATAAACCACTTAGTAATTGTTCTTTTTTTCATCCAATAATTCATGTTTCTGTTAGATATGTTACAAATATTGTCATCTACGTAATATACAGTTGTTCTATACCAAAAAGTTCTAGTTTTATCAGGGTTTCCTATCAACTTCAACATCTTCATAATAGTTATATAAAAGTGAACTGCTGGGAAACATGATAAACTTGAGAATGTTTGACTTTAGTATTTTATTCTTTGAGATCTGCTTTTTCTCAGCTCCTTTAAGAACCCTCTGAGTTTCTCAAGTGCTTTTTTTCTGAGGGGCTGCTTTCTCTGAGGCTATCTGAAAAATGTTTGTGTTTCTCCCACTTTACACAGATAAAACTGAAAGGGGCTTATACATATCTTCTTTGTACATACTTGTTTTCAAGGATATCACAAACTGAGTTCCTTTCTATCCTCAATTCTCAGAATATCTAGGTGGTACGGTGGATTGGGTACTAGCCCTGAAATTAGGAAGACCTGAGTTCAAATCTGGACTCGAACACTTACTGGCCTGATGATCCTGGGCAAGTCATTTAACCCTATTTGCCTCAATTTCCTCACCTGTAAAATAACCTGAAGAAAGAAATGGCAAAGCACTCCAGTATCTCTGCCAAGAAGACTAAACGGAATCACAAAGAATCAGACATGAATGAGCAATAACATATCTTCTCCATTTTGTTTCATTTTTAATAGGGATATATGGAAGATCCCCATAGAACTCACACTAAATGCTGGGAATACAAAGACAAAATTGAGTCTTGCTCTCAAGAAGTTCATATTTCATTTTCTAGTGAAAAATCATCCCTGATTTGATTCCTCAGCATCATAATTAGTAGCTCATTGATTGAGATTTTTCTCTATCTTTCTGGAACTGGGAAAACTAACAATTTCAAGGTAGGTATTTTTCTTATAGGATTTTACTCACATAATAAAAAAATATTTTGAGTTCTTTGTCCTGTTGACTTAACAACAAGCTCTTTAGAATGATCACTCAACTTCCAAATCTATTAATCATAGAATCTTTTCTCATCTATTTGCTCCCAAATAGAAAACTCTTTTGGTAAATAGAACTACTTCAAATTTGTTCAAGGAACATCCTGCTCTTAATGTTTATCAAATCGCTAATTATAGAATGCTAGCTCTTACAAGAGCTGTCAAAATGACCTAATCTGACCTTGGCATTTGAAATATGGGGAAATCTGGAAGGGGTGCAGGTCTTGACTAAGACCTCCTAAGAATCCTTTCCTCCTCGTCTCCCCTTCCTGCTTTCCTTCAAGTCCCAAGCTTAAAATCTAGCCTTCTAGAGAAAGTCTTTCACATTTCCTCTAAATTAAGTGCCTTCCTCTATTGATGATTTTCCATTTATCTCCTGAATATCTTCTTTGTACATACTTGTTTGAATGTTGTCTTCCCTATAGATTGCACTGCTCCTTTGTATCTCCAGGGCTTGGAACAGTGACTGACACATAAAGGAGTTTAATACATGCTTATTGACTGACTGACTGACTGACTGGCAGAGGTGGGATTATTTGGATCCTATGTCTCCTCCCTTTTGATCTTTTCAGAAGAATATGTAAATGACCAGCACAGAGCTCACTAAGCTCTTTACTAATCCCTTGATTTCCTGAAGAGAAGAGAGTATAATAATTATCCTTGCCTCTAAATGAGGACATGGGGCAATCGGATCAGTGAGTCACCTCTCACTTATTAAGTATGATCTATGTACCCATCACTGGGTTAAGGGCATTTCACTTTGTAGGACTATTGATGCTGGGATGTTGTTTTCACTTGGCCTCACCCATAAGGACTCTTTCACCTTTGTACATTGCCTAGGGCAGGGACTAGTACATGCCATGGGACCAATTCCAAAATGGCACCAGGCTCAAGGGAACCCTAAACAAATACTATATGATACTATATGATACTAAATGACATGGCTTTATAGCAGCTGGCACGACATAAGACATCATGTGTTCATTCTATTCAACAAATATTTATTGGGAGTCATTTAGGCTTTCAGCACAGTAGGTATTGTATGTGGAGATACTAGAAATTATTGGGGAATACAAATGATGATTTGAAATTTTGTAGCACTTAAAAGTTTATAAAGAACTTTTCCCCTGAGTAAATCAAATAATTAGGCAATGCATGTATTTCCATGTCCATTTTATAGATGAAGGAATTGAGGCTCCGAGAGACGGTGACTTGCCCAAGGCACGTAGAGCTATTAAAAAATTGCCATACTCACTATGAAGCCCAATATCACCCCTGACTCCAAGAGCTATCCTCAGAAGCACAAGACATGATGGTCCATTTGCTTAAATGTCTTAGATTCTCATTGGGTGGGTTGGGCTTCTACCCTTTACAGAACGTTACATGTCATCATGTTGAGCATATTCCTTTTCCTCCTATGTAAAATGAGAAGTTAAGGCTAGATCACCTGAAAGGTCCTTTCTGGTTCTAAATGTTTTGATTCTCAATGATGCTAAGGGTCACAGTTATTCAAAGCTTGGGGTGGGTGAGTAGAAGAAATGTGTGCTGGAGGTGTCAAGATTTCTTTTCTTCAGAAGGCGGGAAATGGGTCGGGCCTTGATAATAATCATTACAGGCATAGATATTGTTCATTATTTCAATTCTCATGTCCACCCTAGGAAGTTAGGGGCTGAAGGTATTATTGGTGGTGGTGGTGGTAGTGGTGAAGTCATTTTCAGGTGTCTGACTCTTTGTGACCCCATTTTCAATTTTCTTGGCAAAGGTACTGGGATGGTTTGCCATATCCTTCTCCCAAAGGTATTATTACCTGCATTTTATTGATGAAGAAACTGAGGCTCAGGAGAGATGAAGTGACTTACCAGGGATCCATCACCCAGCTGGTAAATGTTTTCAAAACCAGCTCTTCCTCATTTCAGGTCCAGCAAGGAACCATACCACTCTGCCTCAGAGACATGGGTTTTGAACAGACAATTAACCAGGATTTACCTTGACTTAATGGGAAGTAATAGGAAGCTAAAAGATAGTAACAGGAAGATGTCTCCCAGCCCCTACTCTTTTTAATTTCACAAAGATTTTCCCATAATTCCTAAAACCATTTTGGTTGGAATTCAATTTTAAGGGGTGTTTATTTGCTTTTCTCTTCTATACAGAAATTCTCCCTGTGTTTCTTCTCTTCATTTCTTGAAACTAGGTAGGGCCATGATGGTCCGATCCCATGGGGTTTTCCCCCCCAGATGTCTGTTCCTCTGTTATATTTTGGCATCCCCTGAGCTCCCATTGCCTATTATATGTGATTTCTCCCCTTTATGGAAGTCATCTTTCTGGGGTCCATTACTGGGAGAGCAGTCCTGGGACTCCTCTCCTTTCATCACCTCTCTTCCACTTTCCCTCCTTCTCCTCCTCCTCCTCCTCCTGGCAATCACATGAGTAACACATTTTTACTGATGGAGGTATATTTTCCTTTATTTCACAAGCCTTTGTTGTGTGTACAGTAGTTAAAAAAATATGTACAGTGTTATGACTACTGTATTTTATCAGCCAGGAGTAAGGACGTTATAGGGAAAGAACAGGAGGCTTGTAAAAGATATTATACTACTTTCTGCTTTAGCTCTATATCCTGCAGGTAAACTGACTGATATTTTAATTTCCTAGGACTCTTTTGAAAGCTCTCTAAATGAAGGTTCTGAAGAAAATATATAACTTTGGTTATCATACTTTATGGTTATTACTGTGTACACATTAAATGTGAATTAATGCAATAAAACAGTGTATTTCACATAAAAAATACTATGAATTTCACTGCTGTTGCTGACACGACACATGGATCAATGTAATGATGGGTTGCAAATCTTGGGGGAGAGAGGAAGCGTAACATTTATGTGATAGTCACTTATGGCGAGAATCTAGAAAGAGCGATGGCCTTTGATGGAAGACTTTGGCATGATCGAGGGCTCTTATCTGATTTGCCTCTCAGGAAATTAGTATTTATTTTTGATTTATTCTTAATTTGCTAACAGATGGTGAAATTCGAGATATATAGGAAATTCCCATGCCAGTGGAGAGCCAGTGGCTACTAAGAATGAATAGATAATATTTCACTGAAATATAAAGTAGCAAAGGTCCAGAAACACAGCTTGGCTCTGTTGTTTTAGCAATTATTTTTCAGAGTTTTAATACTATCAGTCAGAGAATCTAGGATTTGGAAGAGACCTCAGAGACCATCTAATTCGATCTCTATTCAAGAATCTTTAACATTTACAGGTGAATGACTATAAATCATAGAGCTAAAAAAAATCCCTAAACTCTGGCTATTATCCATAGTTGCAGGGAAGAACAATGAGCAAATTCAGTGAATTTACTGCCAAAATATACTTTTTGAAAAAGTAAACTCTGTAGCTATCATTGAGCCATTTTTCACCTTTACCTCATAGAGCCCTTTACTTCCTTTGAGACTGAGCTCAAGCATTACCTTCTTCTGTACATGGAGTCTTCCCAGGTCGAAGATTGTTTCTCTTTTGTCTCTTTATCTCCAAAGCCTAACTCATAGTAGGCACTTTAACATTACCTGAGTTGAATCTAGGCTAGGATTCTTATTTGCTGGGTAACTATGGGCAAGTCCTTTAACTTCTGTCTGCCTCAGTTTCTTCATCTATAAAAGAGACAGCCAATAAACAATAATAAGTACCTATTTATAAGTACTTAATAAGTACTACATGCCAGTGTTGACCTCTGGGATTGCAAAGAAAAGATAGTCCCTGCTCTCAAAGAGCTCTCACTTTAATGGGGGGGGGGGAAGTATGCCTACATCTATGTATAACCTAGCTATAGACAGGATAAATCAGAAATCATCATCCAAAGGAAAGCACCAGAAAAAAATGGGGAAGCAATAAGACCTACTTCCCAGAGTTGTTATAAGGAAAAAATACAATAATATTTGTAAGGCATTTTATAAACCTTAAATCACTATCAATAATAATGATAATTAATTGATTTTACCAACTACTGATGCCCTCTCTCTTTAATCTATCTAGTATTGATTTGTTCTTACTCTACATATATTTAAATGCATACATAGTTGGCATGGTATAACAGATAGTGCCAGCCTTGAAGCCAGGAAGACCTAGAAGCAAATCTTTGTTATAATACATACTAGAGTAGTTGGATGGCTCAATGGATAGAGAGTCAAGCATGGAGCCAAGATGCCCTGAGTTTAAATTCAGCCTCAAATTCCTCCTAGCTGTGGGCAAGTCACTTAGCTCAGTTGCCTAGCCTTACCACTCTTCTGGCTTGGAGCTCATACATAATATCAATTATGTAAGAGGGTAAGGTTTAAAAAAATTATCTGGTAGAAGTGACACATATAGGCTTTTGGCGACTTGGGCAAGAGGTGCCAAATACACAGCCCACATGCCAGAGGGTGCCACCTGACCCCAATTAAAATGTAATCAGAAATATTTAATAAAATAAATAAAAATACTATAATATTAGATGATATTACATTTTAAATCAAAGCTAATATTGACCCTCAGGAATCTCTACGTATGGATTGGTGTTCTTGGCTTCTTTTTAAGCTTGACACTACTGACCTAGGCAACTTTCTAAGACTCCAGGTTATTGCAGAAATGATGTCTACATACATTAGTAGAGGGATTTTCCTCATTGTTTTAATTTCCCACATCTAGACTTTTACATTGTCCAAAAGCAATCCAAGTACGAAGTAAATATTAAATTATTGAGTTAATAGAAATCTAAATAGAATAGCAACTAAACCTTATTCTATATTTCATATCCTATTGTTCTTTGATTGTAAAAAGTATGTATGAATACATTGATTCGTTTATTAAAAGTTTGTTGCTGATTTTCCAATGGTTCTTCCTTTTCAAACATTATCCAGGATTTCTAAATATATGCAAATATTTACATATATTCACACATGTAAAGTGCACAGATTTTAAAAGATGTGATTTTATTTAATCAGAAAAATCATTTCCTCAGACTAGCTATAAGAACAATCATCAATAAAAGCTAGAAAAAATAGGAAAGTATCTCAGAAAATCATCATGTGATATAAAAAATCCAGCATTTGAACATTTTGAAGAACTCACTTGATCAAGGAATCATAGAATGTTGTCACTAAAAGGAAGATGAAAATCAGTCAGTCATCAAGGACTTATTGTGTGTCAGGCATGGTGAAAGGGACTATCTAGCCTAACCACCACATCTTGCAAGGGAGGAAACTGAGGCTCAAAATCCCCGAGGGACTTAGGCAAGTTCACTTTGAATTTCATAATGGTAACGTGGGATTGTCTCTCAAGAACAGATTGTTAACCTTTCAGTGGGAGTATTTACACTTTGGAAACTAACAAAATGGGGGATCGATTTATTGTTTTGTTGATTGTCTAGACTCAAAAAAATACCAGGAAAATGTTAATATTACAAATTAAACTTAAAAGTGTATCCCAGATACTTTTATTTGTTTGTTTGTTTTTACCCAGAGTTGACTATGAAACATATACCATCAGACACCCTTCCCTTCCACAGAAACATAGCCTTCATTGATTGGCCCTTTAGATGGTCCCTGTAGAGAGAGAAGGTATTGAGCAGCTTCTCTGAAATGCTTCATTTTTTTTTTCAGACCTTCAGCCCTCATCTCCAGTCATGCTCAATGGCATTGGCAAGGAGAATTGACTATTCTTTGTCAAGTGGGTTTCCATTGCTCATAATTCCCCATAGGGAGTCTTCCCCTGACTTTGTTCTTGGCACTCCTCTTCGGTACACAACCATTTGTGCTACTTTGAAATATCCCCAGTCTTTACGGATCCATGTTTAGGGTTCACGTCAAAGCTCCCGCCATTCATCTGTCTGTTTCATAATGACAGCTATTGCACATGGTTGTGTAAATACATCTATCCAGAGGCTGACATAATCGCCTAAGAGAGAATGTAGTTGTTTTTTTTTAAAAAACATCCAAGCTCTTCTTCAAAGTTCTCTTTGTCCCTCAGCTACCAAAGGGACACTTAATTATCATTGCTGATGTTGGCAGCAGACCCAAACATTTATAGCCCTAATAGTTAAAAACTTCACTCAAGGCCATAATATCTATAAAGGCCTGATTCCTACAGAGAGATTAAACTCTGATAAGAATGCTCAGATACAATAACAACTAAAAGAATAAATCCTGTGGCATAATTTCTTTAAATTATAGGGGGAACAGAAAATATCAGAAGGCAAACATTTTGATTTCTATTTATCAGAAAAGGCTTTTAAGCAATAGGTTATTGGTGAATGCATCAAGAGGTCAATGCTCACAGAATGTGGAAGGAGAGTGTTTTTGGATGACCTTTAAATGGCACAGTCTCAAGTGATCAGACAGAATCTCTCCTAGTGGGACCTTCTTGGAACAATCAAAATGCTTTGGGTTTTGAGGAGTGGGTTGCCAGATTATATCTTTGGCTAGAATTGAATTCGTTTTGTTAACATGAACATAAGGGTTGTTGAACTTTGAATACTGATCAGCCAAGGTTACCATAGATTAATGGCATGGTATTTATGAAAGCTCCTTGAGGTCAGGGATCATTTCACTTTTTTTGTCTTTGTATCTACAGTACTGGCCCAGAGCCCAACCTATTAATGAAAAAATGAGAATGATGAGTTTATTATGACCCTATTTTGTGCTAGGCATTATGCTAAAATCTAGGTATATAAAGAGAAAAAAAACTCCAGACAAGGTTGAGATTTTAATGGTGGAAAAAAAATACCTAAATGGGAGTTGGAAAGGGGATAACTAACATGATACATATAGTAAGATGGCTTGAAAATGGTATCCTGGAAGTGATCAAGGGGCAAAGATATGCTGATAAATGTTTAACGATCAGCTCACCAGGAGAAAAAATAAATCATGACATTCTTAACTTTGGTATGCTTTCTTAACATTTTCACCATCACTTTTTAGGCTAGATCAGTGATGGCAAACCTTTTAGAGACTAAGTGCCCAAACTGCAACCCTCATGCTGCATGTGAGCTACCTTACTCCAGACAGGGGAGAGAGGAAGTGTTCCCATTGGGCTGCTGGGAAGAGGTGATGAGAAAAATTATCCTCAGGTGTGGTGGAGAGGGCAAGCAGAGCAGTCCCCTCCAGCATGCATGCCATAGATTCATCAACATGGGTCTAGACAATCAACAAAATAAACCAAATCTTGATTTGGAGTATTTGCTGATTATTGAGACAAATAATTGATTGAATCAAAATTAATTGTTTTCAGTTCAAACTGAAAATTTACCAATCTACTCTTCTCTAGGTTTGAGCATATCTTTTTGCAAAGACCTGCTTTCTGGAGAAATGAGGTGAAAACTTATATACTGGAGCCAAGCTCAGAGTTCAAGATCTTACTCAGAAGAATGCAGAGGATTAATATCATGACCAGGGTGCAGGTGCCATGATTTGAGCATGGTAATCAGCTTTTAATCTATATATCCAGCCCTAGGCTCTCTCCTGAGCTCCAGTCCAGCATTATCAGCTATTGTTTGCATATATCACGTTGGATGTTTCATAGAACTCTCCAAGTCTATATATCCAGAACAGAATTCAATACCTTTCTTCCTAAATATTCCCCTTTCCCAACTTTCCTATAGAATGCTGGACACCATCATTTTTCCAGGTTCTCCATCTCAGTGTCATGCTCGAGTCCTCACTTGTATTCAATCCACATAACCAAAGTGCTGGTGAGCCTTGCCATTTCCATCTCCATAGCGTCTCTCCCATATTCCTTTCCATCCACTCACTCTCTCGCCCCACTGCTGTGTGCTCTCTTTACTTCACTCCTGGACTATAGCAGTAGCCTTCAATCTGGCCTCAAGGGTCCCCACTACAATCCACTCCACTCAGCTTCAAAATTGCTTTCCTAAATCATGGGGCTGACTGTTTCACCTTCTCACTAAATGACCTCCAGTGGCTCTCTATTACTTCCAGGTTCAGATAGAAAATCCTGTCGGACTTTTAAATCCCTTCACAGCCTGGCCTCTTCTTACCATTTCAGGCTTGTTTTATATTGCTGTCCTCTCTACCTAGGGTCTTCTTGCTATCCTCACATAGGCATTTTCATTGACTGTCCCCAAGCCTGTAATGTTCTCCCTGCTCATCTCTACTTCCCTGACCTCCCTAAATACTTCGCTCCAGTCCCACCATCTGCAGAAGGCCTTTCCTAATCTTTTCCTCACCTGGTATCCTTCCCTCTAGTGTCTTCTCTCTGAGATTACATCCTTTTTTGACTCTTTATTTCAAATGTTATTGTTTACATGAAGTCTCCTCCAACAGGCTGTGATCTCCCTGATGCCAGAGACTATGTTAGCCTTCTTTTATTCTCAGTTCTTGACACAGTGTCTGACAAAGAGATTGGGCTTGTGGACTGACAATTCTATTCTAAATTCAACAGAACAACATAAGTAAAACTAGGAGAGACATTAGAAGTCATCCAGTCACACCCACACACTTTACAAAAAAGGAAACTGAGGTTCAGAGCTTGAGAGAGATTTGCCCAGCTACATTCACATAGGAAGGAGGTAAAAGGTCCAGGATCAGAAAACAAGTTCTGCAGGGGAATAAGGTATTCGGTTGTATGTCTTAGGAAAATCTCTTTTGTGTAGTGGTTTGATTATCATTCAATTAATAATGACACATTAAGTACCTATTATGTGCTGGGAAGAGACTATTCTAAGTGCTAGGGATAGAAAAAGAGTCAAAAGATTGTATCTGCCTTCAAGAAGCTTACAGTCTAATAGGGGAAGGGGATGATTGGAGAAAGGAAAGACTGGAAAGACTATATAGGAATCAGTTAGGACAGTCTGGGTGAGATGTGATGAGGGGTCCACCCCCATCTGAGCCCTTCTCTCCTAAGGTTAAGCCCTTCTCATCTCTTACCTCTTTTGGCAGTGTTCTATCTTAATTCTTTCCTCATTCCAATCCAACATCTACATACCTAGTCCTGGCTTTTTAACTTCAAAACCATGTCCTCTTCATCATTCCTTCCCACCATTTCTGCTACCTTTCTCTGTTGCCCTCCCTATGTTGAATATAAGCTCCCTGAGGGCAGGGACTGTCTTTCTTCTATGGGTATCCTAGGATTCCTTTTTTTCTTCATCCCTCCTTTTTTCCCTTCTTCCCTTCCTTCCTCCCTTCCTTCCTTTATTGCCAAGACGATGTTCCTGAATCCCAGGTTTCACTAAATCACTTTCCTATTCAATAAACTCCAAAGTCAGTCATAACTCCTCTCCTTAGCTTTATAACATTATCTCAAATTGTCTTTCCAGTCTTACTGTACATTACTCTTATCTTCACATATAATAATCCATCATCATCATCATCATCATAACAATAATAATAATATCTAGCATTTCTTAGCTCAGTGAGGGATATTGTGCTAAGTGCTTTACAAATATTGTCTCCTTTGATCCTCAAAGCTCTGAGAGGTGCTGTAAAACTCAATCTACAGGTGAGAAAACTGAGACAAACAGAAATTAAATGACTTACCCAGGGACACACAGCTAGTAAGTGCCTGAGGCCAGGTGAATTCAGGTCTTCCTGACTCCAGGCTGAGAATTCTAGCCACTGGACCATCTAGTTGTCCTTCATTCTGTTCTTTAGGTAACATTCATTTTCCTATCTCTTTGCTTTGGCAGGACTATTTGCCATGCCTAGAACATACTCCCTCCTCATCTCCTTTATAGAATTTTTACCTTCCTTTAATAAACAGCTCAGACATCTCTTTGTCATGAAATCTTTCCCCAATTTTCCCATATGCTAATGGCCACCTAATTGTATTTAACTACTTTGGATTTTCTTTTTATATAGCTATATATCTATATCTATATCTATCTATATATATCCATATCCTGTACCTACACATATATACATACATACATATATACATGTAATATATGTGTATACACATATATGAACACAAACACACACACCTATCCACTAGTAGGAGGAAGTGGCAAACCCTTCCAATATCCAGTATCCTTGCCAAGAAAACCCCAGGGATAGCTATGGTCCATGGAGTCACCATGAGTCAGACTCGACTGAACGATAAATTTATTTATAAAGGTATTTGTTGTCTCTCTATTAGAATATAACCTCCTTGGGAGTAGGAATGATTTCATTAATTGTCCTTATAACCCCAGGGCCTAGTATTACGCCTGGCATACAGTAGGAGCTTAAAAAATGCTCTTTGCCTCAGTACAATGACTTGGCCATGATCACTCAAACAGAAAATGTCAAAGGTAGTTTTTGAACCCACATCTCTCTAAAACCAATAGACTATCCATTGGCAGGCTGTCTGCAGAATCTTCTACATATTGTTACCATGGAAATTAATGGAGCATTTCTTTTTTTTTCTCCCACATCACAGGATAGAATAAAATAGGAAGATAGCTGGTTTTCCTCACAACTTTCATAATAGAGAATATTGCAAACAAATAACTCTTTCTTTAAAATTGTGTTTTTACCAGAAGCTTTGTTTTTATGTCTCCTTCTCTTCTGAATACATCCCTTATCCCTCCCCTCCCTACATAGCCATTCTTCATAACAAAAAATTCTTAAAAATTAAGAGAAAAAATATCATCAAAACCAACCATATATCAATCATGTATGATAGTATTTCTTACCCATAGTCTTCCACCTCTGCAAAGAGGGGAGAGAGACCGGTAATCCTTAAGGATCATAGATTTAGGTATTATCTTCTAGTCTGACCTCTTATTTTACAGAGGAAGAAACAGATCCTCATAGAGGCTAAGTGGCTAGTCTACAATTATATACTTAGTAAGTGGGAAAGGCAGGATTTGAACCTTGATCCAGTGACTTCAGCTCCCACCCTTTAACTGCCCTCTTGTTTAATAGTCTTCTTTAAAAATAATGGAAACCTTACCTTCTGTATTAAAGTTGATATGAAGTATTGGTTCCAAGGTAGAAGAGCAGAAAGGGTTAAACAATTGGGATTAAATGACTTGCCCTAGGTCATACAGCTAGGAAGGGTCAGATTTGAACTCAAGACCTCCTTATCTCCAGACCTGGCACTCTCTCCATCAAAATATCTAGCTAGCCTTCAGTAGCCTTCTTCACTGTTAAATCCTCAAGCAGATGATGACATGACTCCATTCTTTGCTTTTGACACTGTTTTCTCAATGACTAACAAATCTAATCAGCAACATGTCATCAGTTTATTCAGTCTGGGTTTTGAACTTGGAGGAGACTTCATTTGTAGGCAAACGTAGACACCACAAATGAAACACTGTCATGGGCAAAAGAGAGTATTTTAGTCCCAGGTTCCTTGTTGAGAACAGATACGGCTCCTGACACTGACAAGCCATGGATCTTCATCAGTCAATTATAATTTAAGAGAGTGCTTTCTTTTCAATCAGATGCATCTATCATTCCTGGGAGTAAGCATCTCATTCAATTATGGCATCGAGCCAAAGAGCCAGAGCAGGAATGTTAAGGCATGTTGGCTCAAGGAAACAACTCAAGATGGCAGAAGGATTCTAAGCAACTTGGTGTGGTTACAAGATACATTTGCAAACACTTTAGTGCTGTGCAGCACTCACATGGAATCTAGACCCGATAATTCTCTCCATCCTCTTAAGGAAACTCTTTTTTGGTGACTTCTTGTTTTCTGTTTTTCCCATCATCTCAGGAACTTAACTCAAACTCCTCGAGACAATTTTAGGATCGTCAATGCCTGGCTGCGACCTTCATACTGGAAAGGGACCCCAGGTTTGGTGTCATGAAAAATCATCAAATATAGAATCAAACAACTGGAGTTTAAATACCAGCTCTGCTTTTTACTGATTTTGTGAGTGACTTGAGGAAGTCACTTTTGTTCTCTGAAACTCAGTTCCCTCTCCTGTCAAATGAGGGTGGACCAGTTGTTCTTCACCATATGCTCCAAGTCTAAATCTAAATATGACCTTCCAAATCACAGAGGGTGTAGTTTTAAGCTTTAATAAGCTTGAGGACACTTTTTAACCAGACACAACGAGGTGGCATCATGGTACATAGAACACTGGGTCTAACATTAGGAAACACTGAATTCAAATTTAGCTTCAGACACTACCTGCATGACCCTAGGCAAGTCATTTAACCCTAGATACTTTAGTTTCTTCATCTATAAAATAAGTTGAACAAGAAAGTGACAAACGATCCCAGAATCTTTGCATGTACAGAATAGATATAAAGAGATGAGATACAGATTAATCCAAAATAGTTAAATCCAGGTATTTACAGTGTTAAATACAGGTAAATACAGTGGACACTATCAAATGAGGGTTGAGGAAAGACTTCATGACAAAGAGGCATCTGAACTATTAAAGCAAACTAGGAATTCTATGAAAGAGATGAGGAAGGAATGCATTAACCTCTATCTCAATTTCCTCAACTGTAAAATGGCATAACGATGGCACCTATTTTACAGAAGTGTTTTAAAGAACAAATGAGTATTATAAAATGCTTAGCACAGGACCTGGAACATAGTAGATATTATATAAATATATATAAATATATATATATATGTTTTAAATATATATATTTAAAATAATATATAATATATAAATAAATAGCTTTATTTTCTTTATTTAAATTTTATAGAAATATATATTTATGTATAATAATACATATAAATATATATTTGAAATATATATATTTAAAATAATATATAAATATATAATATATAATATATAAATAAATAGCTTTATTTTCTTAGAAATAATTACATGAGTTAAAATACCCAACATCTAGTACATCTCATTTCCAGAAGTGTATATATATATATATATATATATATATATGTGTGTGTGTGTGTATATACACACACACATATACAAATGTAGAAAACACATATGTATACACACATATGTATGCATGTATATTGGACATGTATCTCATATATTCAATATATATAAATATATCTATATATCTATATATTTAAATATATCTTCAAAATGGTTGATCAAAGCCTTCAGCCTTTCAGATGTGAAAATAACCTTTGAGGAGGTAAAAAATAACAGCCCATTGGATAAAATAGCTGTCGTTTCAGGTCACTGTGTTTTCTAAAGTTGACCTCACCTACTATTAAAGGAAGCATCCTTTGACTCTTGGGGGGTTTGTGATTGAGTCGGCCATGCTAAAGCCCTGCCGGTGGAGGGGAGCTCTGTCCTCGGATATTTCCCTAGGATAGGGCACTTCTGTGAAGGTCATCACTTCTTTCCATCACCATGAGTGATCGACTCAACAAGAGGTTCATATTGCACCAAATACTTTCAAAAATGATTCATGTTAATGGCGTGTCTCAGGGGATTGATGTTGAATAGAAGCTACAGCTAAAGCTTAAAAAATGATTTAGCAATATGAAAGCCCACAGACCCCAGAGCTCACGTCGACACAGTTGATGGTAAACATCAAAGAATAAATACAACGAAAAGTCATAAAATTGGATAGACAATAAATCTGACAGTTCAAGACCTTTTGGGGGCTTGAATCATAAAAAACAAAATTACTTACGCAGGCATTCCTCGATTTTTTTCCCTTTTTTGCCACACATCTTTTACAGGGTAGTGAACTGAGGACAGTTGCACACTTCTGACATGTTGCTGCAGTTTTCACAGACAATAGCTTCTGTGAAAAAGAAAAAGAAAGATATACCAAAAGATGAAATGAAAGAAATATTCTTTTTTTTTTGCCCCTAATTCTGATCACTTCCTAAAATGGGAGTTTGTCAGGAATTTTTTTAAAGAAATTCACATTTTGAACCATCTGTTCCAAATCTTCCAAACACAGTAACAAAAGCATAATGATGAAGAAAACACACACACACACACACACACACACACACACACAATGCACACAGAGGCATCAAAGAAATGTAATTGAAAAAGAAGATGGACTGATCTAATGGAGAGATCAACAGATAACCAATGAGCAGACAGTCCGAGTACCCTTTGGTATTCTCATGATATCAAGGGACTCAAGGAAGGCACCCAGCAAGTTGGACCCCTGCACCCTGTGGCAAACCTAAGGGAGGATATAAGAGAAAGCATCACAAAGTGGGCAATCGGTATTATTGGAGAGAATATCCACGCTGAGAAGATTATAGATGTATTGGAGAATTAGAATACAGTTATCCCTTCTACATCATCAAGACCTTCCCTGTTGCAGTTTTGCTATAGCATAAGTTGACATAAGAAATTAAATGAGAATTTGAGGGTGGATTTTGTGGACAACATGTGAAGACCAGCAGATGACACAGAAAAAGGCTAGAGATTCAATAATGCATTAATAACAATATTTGATCTATAATAAATAAACCAAATAAGCAATACTTAACTCAAAATTTGCAATGAGGTACTGTAAACATCCCATAAATGTAAAATTAAAAAATAGACTTCTCATCTGGTATAATGGGAGGACCAAAAATTTCCTATGTATTTTCCAGACTGGGTGGGAGGAGTATCATATGACTAACCTCCACAATATAGAAAGGATAACTATGTACATATGCACATACTCCAGTAAAGCGGAACAGGCACTAGGCTATATCTTCTATAAATACCAATAATTTTTATATTTTATATATTATATTTTATATATTCTTTAAAACAGAAAATGTGCTAGCATCATCTGACTTACAGGGAAGGAGAAGGAGAGGAGCAATGACAACGTGGGACAGTGTAAGCTTTAAAATTAATATACAATAACTCCAAATATCATGTTTTATAAGATTTATTAATAATCATTTGATGTAAAACGAATAAAAAGACAAAAGTAAAAGCCTGAGTAAAGCCAGCTTTCCCAGCCTTGAATGCGAGAGAAGAGAGAAAGAGGGTGGAGTTACACACAACTTATTTACAAAATGTAAGGACATAACATGGGGACGAAAGAAAAAAGAATTTTGGGACAAGAAAAAGAATTCTGGGAAAAAATTAAAAAAAAAGAATTCTGGGAGTTGGAGTCTGTATTACACAGCAGCAATAGTAGGGATGCGTTTTTGCCCAGCAAAAATGTGTTTTCTATTTCTACAACTAGAATGTACAATTCAACCCTTCCTGACAAAATGTATTATATGACTGAATCAAAGCATGAAGGCACTTGGTTAAGATATTAGGGTATTTCAAGGAGTACTTCGTTGCACGTGCCTCCTAATGGCAGCTGCTGGAGAGCATGAGGTGGGTACCAGGGATGCTCCCTAAATCTGACATCAGTATACACTGGGAGTGGACCACCATATTGCCTTTGGAAGAGTGAACCAGCCTAATGGAAGAAACAGAATAGATCAAAGCCCTGAGCCTGAACAATTAGGGGACTGAGTCACTGAATGGACACTGTACTTCTCAGTTGAGAAAGAAGGGAGGAAGAGAGGAGGAAAGGAAGGAGAGTAGAGGGAGCACACCCCACTACACCCCATGTACATACCTATTTAAGTGAGTAACAAATAAAATGTTGCTGCCACGTTGAGTCTTCATACTAGAACATCGTCCCACCACTGTCACCCCTGTCATAGGATTGCTGCTGCTCATGATACCTTCACCAATTACCATCCCACTGAGTTACCTGAACATTACCTGGACACTCTAGGCAAAGGAGCCTCAGGATCAGAGATATAAGTTAGGGCAGAGCAATCAGAACTTTGGTTCAAGACACAAAAATTTCCAGGTGCTTTACCCCACGGCACTAGAAACAATTGAGTTTAGTGTAGAGTTTGGGACACAAGATTCTCTTCAGTCTAGCTCAAGAATGCACAGAAAGCTTCCTCATAGTCTCAAATAAGAATGACAAGGTTCTTCTTAGAATATTACCCACCACACTAGGATTTACCCATATGGGTACTCCAGAGCCTATGAAACTAATATGGCTGACAATTCTAAGTGTACATCTATTCAGCCAATAAGAAAGCTTCATGGCTACTATCAGGTTTTGTCCTTTGTATCTGTCTTCATAACAAAACCTAAGTAACTAAGGGAAGTTATACAGTCCAATAGAAAGAGCATTGTTCATGAAATCAGAGGACCATCTTCAAATCCTGCCTCTGACATTGACTACTGATGTGATCTTGGGCAAATCATGTAACTTCCTTGGGCTTTGATTCCTTCATCTGTAAAATGAAAGGTTTAGATTAGAGTTCCGTTTCAGATCTATGATCCAATTATTTGAGGGGACAAAAGTGGGAGAGAGGGATCATTATTAAAGGTTAACATTAAAAAGTTAAACACGATACCAGTTCATTCCCCACCAAACACAAAAACAACCCCTTTCATTGCTGTGTGTTGAGTTAAGTTGTATCTGATTCTTTTGTGACCCCATTTTGGGGTCTTCTTGGCAAAGATACTTGAATGATTTGCCTTTTCTTTTTCTATCTCATTTGATAGATGAGGAAATGGAGGCCAACAAAGTTAAGTGACTTGCTGAGAGCCACACAGTTAGTAAGTGTCTGAGGTCAGATTTGAACTCAGGAAAATGAGTCTCCCTGATTCCAAACCCAGTATTCTATCCACTAAGCCATCCAGCTCGCAATCCCTTTATTACAACAATGCATTCGTAAATTAAATACTGATAATACTTCTCTGAATTAAATACTGAGTTTTTAAAAACTCCATAATGTTTGTTGCTCAAGGTCCCACAATGCCAGAACACTAGGTAGAGTTTTCAGGGCATGCAAGATCATTCTGTTCTTGCCAAAGTCTTCCCAACCAATGTTGTATTCATTCCCTCCAGGTCCCCCAAAGTGACTGGATCTGTAGGCTAGATCAACTCAGGCCAGATAAATCAACGATTTTTCACTGGAAGCAGCTTGTGAGGTCATCCAATCTGATCCCCTTGTTTTATAGATGAAGAATCTGATCTTTTGAAGACTTCAGTAAAATGCCCATTGTTGTACAGGTGGGAAATGGCAAAGCTGGAGCTGAAGCCAGGATTTCTGATTCTAGATCCAGCCTCCTTTCTCTGTGCTTCCCTAAAAGGTGGAACATACCTCCTATGCATAGCTGTTATTTTCCCAAATGTTTGGGTCATTGTTTTGATTTATTTCACTTTTGCTCTTAAGAACTGACAGATATGGGCAGACCAGAAAATGTTTTCATTCTGGATTAAGACTGGATTTCCTTCTTACCATGCCAGTTCTTCTATGTCTATCAAGTGTCCTGCAAATTTACCGGAGCCTTGACCTTCACCATGTTTTTGTTTGGTAAGAGGAGCCTTGCAGTACAATGAGACTTTAGAAATAAGAAGAGATTTATTGACAGAAAATCCATTTCCTTTTACTTGCACATAACAGGAAAACTTCAGAAATGGACACAAAATATCTTTGTTCAAGTAACAATACTAGATCTGGAGAAACATGCAAACCTCCAGAAAATATGGCATCACAAGAGTATAATCACTGAGTTTTATGGATGTAACAGGGAGTGAAGGGTTAACAGATTTATTCTGCCTCTGATACCGTGTCCTTCTTTGTAAGTTTGATCTGTGAGTGGCAGTTGCCCAAAACACCTGCTGGTTTCTCATTGATTAAGTTCTATTTATATATTTTTATAAAATGAAGGAGGAAATAAAGGTCCAGAGTGGAAAAGGGAATTCGGATTATAGATTTAGAGCTAAAAGAGGACTCAGAATCTAGTCTGACCCATTACAGATGAGGAAGGCAAGTCCCACCTCCCCCCCACCTCCAAGAAATGATCTGCCCACAGTCACAGAGGACTTGAACTCAGAGCTTTCTAATGTTCTTTTCTACTGAACTCCTTGGTCATGTTAGGAAAGAAACAGCAACACTCCTTTGGGTGACCAACAGAAGAGTGACTTCTTCCACAGACAAGAATCCTTTCTAAAGAAGCTCATAGCTTTTCCTTAAGGTGTGATGTGAGAAGAGTAAGTACACCAGAAGAAAAGAAAGAATTTGAGTAGCGAACCGAGTGTTGGATCTTGAGTAAGGAAGACCTGGGTTTGAATCTGTCTCCGATCCTTACCATCTGTGTGACCTATGGGTGAGTCACTTAATATCTCTGCACCTCAATCTCCCTAGATGTTAGGGAAGAGACAGTAGCATGCACAGGATCTACTTTGAAGGGTTATTGTAGGGCTTAAAACAAGTATTTTGTAAACATTAAAATCCCATGTGAATATCGGCTATTATTTATTATTCCAGAGTAAAACAGATGCCTCTTTGCCCTTATCATATAGCTGGTTGTCTGATGGGTAAAATTAGAACTTCTAGTAGGATGTCCTAATAAGCTCCTTGAGGGCAGAGATTATTTCTTCTCTGTCTTTGTCTCATTAATACCTAAGTCTTCCTGACAGTAGATGCTTTCACCTACACTAGTTTTGTGACCCGGGACAAGTCACTTAACTTTCCCATCCCCAGGAAGTTCTCTAAGACTTTAAGTGATAGAGCACATCCCAGTCTACATTTTTTGTTTGGGAGTTCCATATAGAGAAGACATAAAGGTCCATCCCCCTGCGACCTCCAGGCCACAAATTGTGCCATAAAGTTAAAAGGCATTTGTCAGACACTTACAGGATTTAATTGCATTAGAAATAGTCAGTGGATTGTAGATTTTAGCCCTGGAATGGATCCTAGAAGTCTCATTCCATTCTCTTATTTTACTGAGGAAACTGAGGCTCGGGAGAGATCGCATGATTTTCCCAGGGTCAGAAAGCTAGTATCTAAGACAGAACACCTTCCTAATTCCATCTAGCACTCCATCAGCTAGGCCACCCTTCCTGGAAAAGAAATTCAATTAGGCATCAAGGTTGGAAGTAAGGAAGAGATTGTGTATATGTTTATGTCAAAACATGTTTCTGTGCATGGATCTGATGGAGTGCATGTGTCCAACGGCATGCAAAAGCCACAGCAAAATGACTTTGGCATTATCCCCGGTTCTGGATGATATGTTTCCTGCTCGCCTCCATTAGCATGGATGGCAAAAATTGCCTCTCTGAGTCAACAGGTTCGTCTAACAGTTTGGTTGGTATTTATGCCTTCTCCTTGAGACAACACTCTCTAATTTATGAACTGCCCCTTTTCGCACTCTCCTATTTCAGGGGAAAATGGCTTGACAGTTATTTGAATAGCTCCATAAGGGTTTGGGCCTTTAAAAAATAATCGATGCCACATCTCATGAAACTATGGTTGATATAGTTATAAATTTAAGAAATGAGACCCAAGCTCTTTCTGCAGCAACATTTGGGCTTATGCATTAAAGGAAGCCCATTTAGACCAGGCAAGGCATCTTCTTTCCCTTTTTGGTGAGAGAGGATCTTATTTGGGATTAATTATAAGGCTGTATTTAGAATCTCCGCTCCTGGTGATGAAAGGTTTGGCTGCCCTGAAATGAGCTATTTCAAAGTTGCTCTTTTTCATATGGTTGCTTTTTATTTTTTCTCTTTCAAAATCTTGGTCCATTCAGACTGTCACAGCCTGACATCTTCAAGCATTTGTCACACCTTTCTGGAAGCCTTGCCTCCCACATTGGACCTGGCTTTAGCTGAAAGCTCTTCGACTGAGAACACTTTTTTAAAAGAAATGACAGCAACTCTGTCTTGAAGTAGCGATAATTACTTAATTTGGTCTAGAAATTCCAAACGTGGGTGTTTTCCAAGACAACTAGAAGGAAAAAGTCATGCAGAAAAGGGAAATTTCTCTGGGAAAATCTGCCCCAACCCACCTTGGTCCCCTCCCAAAGAGATAGCAGGGGTTGATGAGTGAAATGGAAAACTGGAACATGGACTCAATAGTTCTCCCCAAACCTTGGGACTGAATTTCCTTCTTTTGTCCAAGTGACTGTTTATGCCTTTTTCTGGATAGCTAGAACTCAGCACAATACCTGGCACAGAGAGTCTAATAAATGATTGTTGACTGAGTGATATTGGTCCTGGGATCATCTACTTCTGCTTTCCAAAGTGCTGTTCCGATATCCTGGACCGATAGTGTGATAAAACCTTATTCTCTGACCCACATAGAAATTCTGGCTTTGCCTGCCTCCATCCTCTCTGCTTTAAGAAATCTGGGTCAATGATAGCATATCAGGGAATGGGAAAGGAAAAGGAAAAGCAGAAAAATCCTATCCTGACAAGCTGGTGGGGAGGAGTAATAAACTTAAAGGTGGAAATTGCCTGAGAATAGATAGCACAGTTTAGGTCTGTCTATGCAAATAAAATGCACATTTTTATGCAAATGGCCTTCCTATGACATGTCCTCCTATTTAGCTCTTGGGAAAATCTTGGAACAAAGAAGGTAAAAATAATAATAATAACTAATGTTTTACATAGGGTTTACTATGTGCCAGGTACTGGGTTAAGCACTTTACAGTTATTATCTCATTTGATCCTCACAAGAACCTTGCAAGGTAGATACTATTATTGTCCCTATTTTACTGATAGGGAAACTGAGGCAAAGAAGTTCAGTGACTTTCCCAGCATTACACAGCTAGTGTCTGAGATCACATCTAAACTCAGGTCTTTCAGACTAGATCCAGTGCTCTATCCATTGCACCCTCTACCTTGCAACAGGGTCAACCTTCACCATCCAAAAGGCCAAGAGCATGATAGCTCTAGAGACGGAAGGGACCTTAGAGGTAATCTAGTTCAACTCCTTTATTTTACAGAGGAGGAAACTAAAATACAGAAGTTAAGTGCATTGCCCAAGGTCATACAGCTGGTATGTGATAGAGCTAGGATTTGAACTCAGACCCAAATATAGGGCCCTTTTAACGACTTCCCTCTTAGTATGTTTTAAGGAGTTCACTAAAGGACCCCTAAAATGTCTCCTCATCTCTTTGGTTTGGAATTCTAATATAGAGATTCATGCCTTTTGGTCAAGGTTTTGGCTTGTCAAGTGGCTTCTTTTAGAACCTCCTGAGAGGGGAAATCCACTGAACTTACCATCAGTCATTGCTATTTACAAAGATCTGGGACAATTCTGAGGACTTATGACAAAGAATGCTCTGCCCCCCAACCTCCCGAGACAGAACTGTGAGCCTTGGATGTGAATCAAAGCATACTCTCCTTCATGTTAGTTAAATTATAATTTGATTCTGGGGTTTGGGTTCTGTATGGTTATTCTCTTACAACTGTGGCCAATATGGAAGTATGCTTTGCAGGAAAATACATGTATAAACCAGTTCAAATTGCTTACCATCTCTGAGAGGAGGGAGGGATGGGAGAAAGAGAGAGAGAGAGAGACAGACAGACAGACAGACAGACAGACAATTGGGATCTTCTAATTTCAGGAAATGTATGTGGAAAATTGTTACTGCGTATATTTGAGAAAATAAAATATCAAAAAATTTAGAAATTTACAAAGTCATTGCTGTAACCACAGCTTAGTGTGGTCTGGATGAAGACTGGATGCATTTGAAGGATGGCCTGAGTGGGGCCAGCCAGGAGCTTCCTGGGGTCCCTGAGGAAGCATGGAGAGGAGGAGATGAAATGACGCGCTTCACAGTTCACAACTTTGACTTACACTGGCCAGACTGAGTTTTTATTCTTGCCTTGAGTATACCTCTGACAAGGAGGAGATGCACTGTGTGTTGAAAGGAGGACTGGACCAAAAGTCAGGGGAGACATAGGTTCAAATCCTGCTTCCGACACTTATTAGCTGAATGCTTGTGGGCAAGGCACAACTCTGAGAACTGGTTTCCTCAAATGCCAAGTAAGATAATACTTGTTTTATCTACCTCCTAAGACTTCTCAGAAAAAGGCTAGGTGAGCCTTAATATGTGTCAGAAAGGATTGATTTGGAGACACGAGTTCAAATCCTGATCCTATAGTTTGCCTTGGACAAGTCACTACATCTCTCTGGGATTCCGTTTTCTCATCCGTGTAATAAGAGGCATTAGACCAAATGATCTCTAAATTCCTTTCTGGCTCCAAATCTTACGATCGCATTATGCTCCAATTCCTTGTGGTCCTCCTTCCTCCTCTGCCTCATGGTGACCTCTGCTACCTCCACTTCCTTGCTGCGTGTATAGGGTGAGGATAGGGTTTGCTTTATGTCACTGGCTTTTCTTATATGCTTCGCACTCTTTTTCCTGCTAACCTACTAAGGAGCTGAAGCTTTGATGAAGAGGAAGGACCGATGGTACTGAAGCATATTTGTACTCGCAGTGGCCTCCCAGCTTGGGTCTTCCCTTCCCTTCTCTTTTTTAGCTTTGGTATCTTTTCCTCCACCCCCATTTCCCCTGCCTTCCCCAAGGTCTTGTGGCATTTGTACCCTAGGCAGCAACTCCAGCAGCAAGGGTACTAGACTCATCCTTTAAGGAAGGTAGGGCAGAATTTCACTTTTTCACTCTTTAATCTTGTCTAGAACCAGAACCTCATATTCCAATGGGGCCATTTCCAGATTATGCTGCCTGGATTCTGGCCATCAACCTCCATGTCCCCCCATCAAGAACATCTAGACTCCGAGTCTAGAACCCTGGGGGTTCAATAGTTCAACTCTGGCTCTGTCTGGATAGATTCAGACCATCCATGTCACTTCTTAGCCATTTCCAGAAGACAGCACTGAGGCCATATCCCATCCCCTTGTCTACTCCCCTTTCTGTGGCCACTTCCTCATTAAAATGGAAGTTCTTGGGACAGCTGGGTAGCTCAATGGAGTGAGAGTCAGGCATAGAGACGGGAGGTCCTGGGTTCAAATCCAGCCTCAGACACTTCCCAGCTGGGTGACCCTGGGCAAGTCACTTGACCCCCATTGCCCACCCTTACCACTCTTCCACCTATGAGACAATACACCAAAGTACAAAGGTTTAAAAAAGATGGAAGTTCTTTTTTAAAAGGAGGCTCTTTGTGCAAAAGGGCTGTCTTGCTTCCTTGGTTTGTGTCCTTGGTTTATTTAGTACAGTGACTAGAATAAAGTAAGGTAATAAGTGTATTTAATTAATAATATGCATTGAATAAATGTGTTTCATAAGGAACCTAGTAAGGAATGGTGGGGAGGGATTGATCAAAGCTTTTATAGCCTATGGACAATGTTTTCCTAAGTAGATGAGTATTAGCTTGTATCCTTTTAACTTTGAAGCTAATTCTTTTAATTTCTCAATTAATAAAATGGCCTAAGAGTACTTCATTGGATTTCACCCTCCAGCCTGAATCATTGCAGGAGCCTGACTTATGCCTGGTCCAGAATACTATGTGACCTTGGATGATCTCCATCATCCTGGTGCTTCAGTTTCCTCGTCTACAAAATAAAGGAATCGGACGAGATGGGCCTCCAAGGTCCCATCCATAGGTGCATCTCTCCTTCGGTGATTCTCCTGCTTGAACCAATTCTAACCTGTTGACACCCTCATCAGGCTGAAGCAGGATGGAGTAATGGAATTAGGCTTTAATTAAGAACCAAAGGACCTGGATTTTGGCTCAGGCAGTTCCATTAATTAGCCCTATGGTTGTTGACATGTCAGTTGACATCTATGAGTCTTGGTTTATTCCGCTGCATAATAAGATCTCTGCTAATTCTGAAACTCAAGGATTCTGCTTCCTTCGCTTCTGCTGTTCATTATTCAGGTGAGGGGCAGTTTCAGATCACAGCTGGGAAAAGCAGGTTGAGTCGATGGCGTGGGGATGCTTCAACACTTGGAGGGGCCATATTGGTGTTCCAAATGCCGGTGCCACTCATGGCCCTGCTTACCTTAGCTCTTGACCTACTTGGGTGGCTCTGGTCAATGAATTGTGGCCAAACTGATGACGAGGCTATATGACTCAAGAGTGGCTGCTCCTTGGGTTACAGATGGACCATTCACCCCAAAGACTCTGTAGCCAAGTTTTCTGGTACAGCCTTAGGTCACCCAGGAGCAACTAAACACCATAGCTGGACAAGAGAGCATTGAGGGAATTCAATCCCAGATTTATAACTAAAAGAGAGCTAGAACTCACTGAATCCAGCTTCCTCATGCAGAAAGAAAACAGCTGAAGCCCAGAATGGTAACTGGACTTGTCCATAGTCATATAGATAGTGAATAACAGAGGTTATTTGAAGCCCTCTGAAGAGGAAAAGAATAAGCATTTATTAAGCACCTAGTGTGTGCTAGGCACTATGCTAAGTGGTATTACAAATATTACATCATTTGACTGGGATACCTTGGGAAACCTGGGTTCAGAACTTCAGTTTCCTCATCTGTAATTACAGAGAGAATAAACTCCTCCAACTTTAACAGATTTATCAGGAAAGTACGTTAATATCCTAAATCTTCATACAGGGCATCCCCAAAGTCTTCTGTAATTTAAAGCTTTAACATCATATTAACACTTAAAAAAATAAAACCTTACCTTCCATCTTGGAACCAATACATGGTATTAATTCCAAGATGGGAAGAGTAGTAATGGGAGTTTAGTGGCCTGCCCAGGGTCACACAGCTAGGAAGTATCTAAGGCCAGATTTGAACCCACATCTCTCTATCATCCTAATAAGACTTCTTTGAAAGAGTGTATAATTGCAATTTTCTGATATAAATTAGTAATTCAGTTCAATAAACACTCACTAAGTACCTACTACATGTCAGGCATTGTGCTAAGGTGTGTGAGCTATAGAATCTGACACAATAGCTAAGAACCACAGACAGGACCATAGAATCAGAGCTAGAGAGTTCACTTCCTGTCCCATTTTAGAGATGAGTAAATCAAGTCCCAGATAAAGTGACTGACTTGTCCAAGGTGACACAGTCAATCCAGGTCAGAATCAGGATTCAAGCCCAGCTGTCTCCAGACTCCAAATCTTGTGGTCTTTCCATTCCAGTTCCCAGGCACAGTATTCTAAAAGCAATCCTGGCTTTTGCCAAGTTTGTGCAAGTATACCAAACTAAGCCTGGCATCGTAGTCCCTGAATCAGAGCTATAAAGAGATCATTCTCCTAATTCTGATTGTACAAACTGTAAGACACAACTCTGAGAGTAAGGCATCAATGAGGTTATAAGTATGCAGGGGGAAAAAAGGAAGCATGGTTAGGCCTAATTAAAAAAAAGGGAAAATTTGGGAAATTAAACTCATTATTCCATGTGCTTCAGTTATGACTCAATGCTTTTTCATTGCCCTTTTTGGGACCTTTTGTGTTTTTGGCCACTTGGCGCAGCTGAGTAATGGGCTTTAATATCATGTTCCTTTTCCGATCACGGGAATTATTCTGTCCAGCACACAACAGAGCAGCCCAATAAAACTACACAAACATCCTCCCACAAAAATCAATGAAGCTCTCTTTCTCAGCTTGTGATAGTCACGCCAGAGGATCAGGAGGAGGCAAGCTCTGAATGCTCCTACTGAGGGGTGATGCCCTCCCTCTGACTCTCCGAGTGGCCCCAGGGCATGGTGAGCACCTGCTGGTCTGATGGTCAAGAGCTGTGGATTCACAGCCTTCTCTGGTACTAATTAGTCAGATGGCCTTGGGCAAGTCTCTTCACCTCTTGTCTGTTTTCACATCTGTAAAGTGAGGGGCTGGAAGAGTCTGACTGGATCTCAGCTTCTCACCAAACTGCTCTGATAACAATGATGATGATGATGATGACAATCAATTTTATTTCTCTAGCCTTCTAAGGCTTACAAAGAGCTTGTCATCTATCACTTCTCTTAGTCTTCACAAGAGTATCCTGGGATAGGTATTGTTATTTTCCTCATTTAGCATATGGGGAAACTGAGGCAAAGAGGTTTTTTTTTGTTGTTTTTTTTTTTTTTAGTGACTTGCTGAGGGCCACATAGTTAATAAAAATCTGAGGCTGGATTGGAACCTAGGTCTACCTGATTCCCATTCCCACACTCAATCCACTACACCACACTGACTCATGTAAAGGAGGCAAGGAACTGAATGCCATACCCATCATTTCCCTGGAATTTTTTTAAAACCAGATGATCTTTGACTCATCCAATCAAAACAATATGTTTCAGAACTGCAAGACACTTTACAGATCATCCAGGTGAATCTCCTCATTTTATGAATGAAGAAACAGTTGCAAAGAGGTTGAATGACTTATTTTAATTCACATCAGTAGTTAGGAGCTTGATCAGCTTTGGAATCCAGACCCTCCTGCACATCACTAGCTTTTTGCCCACTTCCACCAGCTCTGGCATCATCTTACCTCTGTAGCTGACCAAAAAGGTTTTGGGTTTTGACTGGGACATAACGAATGCTCCCACCTTCCCTCTTGCCCCTGTTCCCAGGCCAGAATCTCAGCTGCTTATTATTTCACTTTGTCTCCTGACTGTTGTCTTGATTGGCTTCCACTTGTTGGCAGGACATCATGCCTGTGAACTCACAGCTGAGGGAGTACTACTGCTGTCAACCCTTTCCCCATGCTGGCTGGCTGCACCAGGTAAAGGGAAACCAGACTGGTCCTAGAAGGTCCTAAGAAAAGTGGACTTTGGTGGTTTGGGCGAAAGCTATCCTTCTCGTGAAGGGTTTGGGCACCATAACTTTGGGGTAGATTTCCCCTTGCCTTTGCTAAGGCGCTTAAGTGAGAGGTTGTTGATGGAATCCTTCTTCTACCATGGTTGCCTAACAAGGGAGCTCTTGATTTCATTCAGAGATAAACCAATATTTGAATTCCCTGATCAGTAGGGGAGGATCTGACTCCTTCAACAGTTGTTTCGTTCAATTCTAGCTAGGGTTTCAGTAATGAAAGAAAGAAATGAAGAAGGGCTCAGGGAAGGAAAAGGGTGAAGGGGGAAGAAGGAAGCAGAGGAAGAGAAGGGAATAGGAAAGGGGAAAATGGAAGAGAGAAGGCAAGAAGGGAAAGGTGTGAGCAGAGAAAGGGAGAAGGGGAAAGAAGAAAGCAGAGAAAGAGAAGGGAATAGGAAAAGGGAAAATAGAAGAGAGTAGGCAAGAGGGAAAGGATGTAAGCAGGGAAAGGGGAAAGGGAGAAGAGGAGAGAGGGAGGGGCAGGGAAAGGGGAAGAGAAAGAGGAATAAAAGGATGGTATTATTATGTACATATATTATTAGATATATAAAATATTGATTATGTGATAAATAATATATATTATCTATTCTATAATATACTATAACACATATACTGTTATATATTATATAAAATTATTAAATATTCTGTTACATATAGAATATTGACATAATATACGTAAAATATAAATAGCATGTTATTTGAAGTATAAATACATCATACCTAAATGTAAACAGCATATTATATTTCATAGAAATATTATACATGTAAAATAAATATTAGAGATAAAATAAATATATTATAAATACATTTTATATTATATATAATACAAACCAAAATATAGTTTATTTCACTTTCTTCCTTTTTTCTATTTTCTTCCACAAAATAAATAATATAGAAAAATGCTTTACATGATTTCACATTTAAAATGTATATCAGATTGCTTACCATCTAAGAGGGGGAGAGATGGAGGGGAAGAAAGGAAAGGGAGAGTTTGGCTCAAAATTTTTTTAAGGTTAAAAATAATTTAAATGTGTAATTGAGACAAAAATTAAATTATTGAAAGATAATTATTTTGAATAGAAAGACAATTATTTTGAATTGAAAGATAAATATTTTACTAGATGACAAAAAACGAAAGGAGTATTGCAGCTTTCTAAAATGATAACATATTTTAAGCATTAGAAGGTTTTAGAAAATAAATATTATATAAAATATAAATATTATATCTTGCAAAAATATGCATGTAAATAAACAGCCTATTATTGATGGATTTGATTTCTTTCTGTTTCAGTTCTGCAGTGAAAACTATTTTTTCAATCCAATTTGTAGTTCTCTGTGTAAATTGTTAGACAGATAAACTGAAAGTCAGTGATAAAGTAATTTGCCCAAGGGCATATGGCAAGTTAAGTGTCAGGGTGTGGACTCAAACCCAGACCTACTCATTTATACACTCATAAGAAGATAAAGCTAGTCACACACTCACACATACATACATTCAGTGAAGGGGGAAGGGAAATGGGTAGGTGCCCACTTTGAAGTCTTACTCCCGTGATGAGCTGAATTCTCAGAAAATAAAGGTCTCTTTTCTAGAGATTATTCTATCCCCGTCCTCTGCTTTTCCATTTCATTGGGAAGCTGAGTTTGTAAGTGGTATTGTGAAGTGCTGGGGGAATCAGTGGAACATACATATGTTCTGACTATAAAACCTGCAATTAAGAAACTGGAGGCAAAACTCAGTCTGGAGCACTAGAGCTTCACAAGGGAGTTGTTTCTCAGGTTTCTGGCATTGCCAACAGCTGAGAGTGATAGAATGGAACATTGGAAAACATCGCAGGCTATGGAATGAAGGAGCCTTTTCCAACCTTTTGCATTCCATCCCTTTCCCTCTTTTAATTATTTCCTATTTATTCTGGATTTAGCTTGCTTTGGATATATGTGGTTGCCTACTGTGTTCCCCATTAGATTGAAGCTCCTTGAGGGCAAGAACTGTCTTGTCATTTTTTTTTTTCTATCTGTAGCATAACTTAATGCAGTGACTGACTTATTTGTTGTTTGGTGGTTTTCCACTCATGTTCAACTCTTTGTGACCCCATTTGGGGTTTTCTTGGCAAAGATATTAGAGCATTTTGCCACTTCCTTCTTCTAGCACATTTGACAGATGAGGAAACTGAGACAAACAGTTAAGTGACTTCTTAGCAAAGATCCTGGAGTGGTTTGCCATTTCCTTCTCCTGCTCATTTTACAGATGAGGAAACCGAGTCAAACAGGGTGAAGTGGCTTGTCCAGGGTCACAGAACTAATATGTATCTGGGGCTGGATTTGAACTCAGGACCAGGACCAACATTCTATCCACTTCACGACCTAGTGCAGAAGCAGAGCCCAGAGAGGAATGAAAGAGTTAACGTGGCTAGCCTGAACACATTCCTTAAAATGGAGGTTTCTGGGAGGAACTGACCAATCAGAGGAAAGGATCATGATAGGGGCCTGAACTTTCAGGGTGAGACCACCAAGTGTCAGGAGAGTTAGGAGCAGAGCTCAGAGAAGACTGGCTCGGTAGACGTTTAACCAGCCAGAGTGTCTGCCCTGAGAGATCTTAGCTATGATTATTAATAGTGACAGATCAAAGGACAGAGACACCTTCATATAACTATACAGAACCAGAGTATTCACTGATAAATAATTTTTTTTTTCAAAAAGTATAAGCATTGTTCAAATAACCTTTTTCTGTAGTGAGAAACACATTTACAGCCCATTTATTTTCAGGTCCAGCGAATGAAAATTGGCCTGCAGGTCAATTAGTTCTCACTTCCAGTCATTTGGAAAGGTTTGTAAGAGGAAGCAATGGTTTTAAAGTCCTTCAAGGAGGGAGATTCGTGAGCTAAAAGAGGACTACTCCAGGTAGAGGCTTTGCCCTTTCTGATGGAGTGAAATATTCCTTTTTCCCACACTTCACTAGACACACCAGCAGAACATATTAAAATATTCAATACACTCCACTGTCTACCCTGAAGGTATGAATTATTGCCATCCTGACTCGAATGTTTGCTTACCAGGTGACCTTGGGTGAGTCCCAACCTTCCCAGGCTTCAGTCTCCTTAGCTATAAAATGAAGGAGTTGGACTAGATGGCCTCTGAGGTCTCTCCTGGTCCTAGATCTATGATTCAATAATTCAAATTTAGGTGGAAGTATAGTCTAATTCACTTATCCATTCGCTTACTCATCCATTCATTCAACAAACATTTACTAAGGACATTCCATTTGTAACTTGCTCAGCCTGTGGGCTATAATGCATTATAACTATAGCAAAGAATTATTAAAGCAAAGCAATATAAAAGACATCATTGGAGATATTTATGAGCAAAAAATGGGAGCTGTTCACCTGACAAGAATGAGAGATGACCAATGATCAACCCATTTGTATCTTTGGGAGACCAAAAGAAATAAGGATAGAGCCCCAAGCGATTGGATGGTAGTTACACCAAAAGACAGAAGCAATGGTTGCCCAGGATGGACAAGCTTAGACCACTGATGACCCAGGTTCCTGGAAGGAGCACATACCCCCATGATGAGATCACCAGGCTCTTATATGGAGGGCTGTGGGTTAAATTCTGAGTTCGATGAAGAAATAGAACATTTCGAGCCCCCCAAATGTTGACTTCCTGTGGCATCCATCCCACCAGTGCCTTCATGCCTCTCTTTTCTCCGCCTGAAGACTAAGAATTTGAATATGTGCCTCACTCTCAGGGGTGTAATGAAGTTTGCAGAAACAAGCCTATAAAGAAGTTTTATATCCTCAGTTTAGAGGTTATGTAAGTACAACATCTGATCATTATAAACCAGCCTTACAATGTATCTCAAATGCCCCATCAACATAATTAATATGTCTTTTTACTAATGAATGATGCCATGGTTTTAACGAGAATTGACTGAAAGGAGCAAGGAAATGGAGGAAAAAATTTAGCTGGGGAAATGAAAAATGGATTCATCTATTTTTCTGACAGCTGGACTGAAATGGAAAGAATTGGGTCCGTCCATTGACAAAATATCACCCTGTTCTCTGGTCTGTCCATCCAGATTTTCCTAATCTCGCCTCTTCAATTTATTGTTGGCTAATTAGATGGAATTGTTGGCTGAAATAAAGAAATTACCACCCAGTAATTACTTCATTGTAAAATGTAATGAGCATCCCAACCCTGCCTCGCACTGTAAAAATTGCCCCCGCGATAAATAGAATGTGGGTTTCCAACAATAACCTAGCAGTGAATTCTGTTAGTGTATTTCTTCCTGAAACATGTTTATGTGATAGTCTTCCAATTTTATGGCTGAAGTTTATCACCATAAGGTGCATTTCATGACAGCCGAATAACTACATTCAGTTACACTTGTCACCATGTGCCTTCCGTATCAAGACACATGCTGATTGTATCAAACACTGTTGACTGTCTTAGAGCTGCAAATAGAAAAGATGATTACATTGTTCTTTGTAGATATGATGTCATATTATTCACGTGGCGAGAATCTGAAGGAAGGTCAAGGTTGTCGAAGAGCAGCAGAAAGATGGCTTGTTGAAAGCTTCCTAATGCGGTGATGATTCACTAATAGGCAGATGACTCGTTTACATTCATGTTTCCGTGATCTCTTTGGTGGCAGGAAGCGTAAAGGTGGGCTGCCATGAAATCGGGTGAGTGTGTGTGTGTCGAGGGGAAGTGGATCGTTCATCGCATCTGCTTTAATAGAAATGGGAGCAATGTCTCATTCACATCCTTTGAGATAAATATTCATTTATTCCAGGGTGTCCTATTAGGAGCCAGAGCTGGGATTTTGTCCCCATCTTACATCTGATCTACGGGACAAATCATTTGAACACGCTCAGCCTCCACTTCCCCAATGCTTTTATTTAAAATATGGGTTTTGACCAGTGCAATTGTGCGTCGGCTAAGGGAGGTTAGAGGGGTTTGGGGGAGAGGGAAAGAACATGAAATATGTAACTAGGGGAAAATATTCAAAATTAAAATTAAAAATTAAATAAAATATGGGTTTTGGTGGGAAGAGATGGAGATGAAATGGCAGTTTCCATCAATGGTGGGTACTCCCTGGTGACGAAATTCTTTCTATACATCAGGGGTTGGCAACCTTTTTGGCCGTGAGAGCCATAAACGCCACATTTTAAAATGTAATTTCATGAGAGCCGTCCAGTGCTCACAGAGCCGCTCCTGTAACAGCGCCTGAAAAAAAATGGACTTTATGGCTCCTGCAGAAAGAGCCAAATCTGGCCCTCGAAAGAGCCAGATATGGCTCAAGAGCCATACGTTGCCGACCCCTATTATAGATGAAGACTGTCGAATATTCCACAACTTCTAGTGTGAGTCTCTTGGCACACTGAACACTTTAATAGAATGGTCCAATGTCACATAGCCAGGATGTATCAGAGGTTGGACTTGAAACAGGGTCTTCCTGGTCTGTCTCCCCATCCACCAGACTGGGCTGGCTCTATAGAAACAGTCAGTGCTGACGGACAGAGACTGGACCTGCAATTCCTTTAGTTCCAAGGAAGTCCTGGATGAGGAAATTCCTTCTCCCCATGCAGGTCTGCACCTTCTCTATAACTTATCCTAGAGAGATGCCCAGAGCACTGGCATGCCTAGAGTAAATTTCAAAGGTAGGAATTGAAACTAGATCTTTATGACTCCAAAACTAGTTCACTGCATCACACTGTGCCTCTAAATGTGTCTGTGTAGATGTATGTATAATACATACACGTATATAAATATATATGTATACATTCTGTATTTCTGACACTGTTTATGAAAATATGTTTCATGTCCTATGTTAAGCACTAGAGATAGATATATTAAGGCAAATTAGTTCCTGCTCTAAAAAAGTTCATATTTTATTTTATTCTATTCTATTCTATTCTATTTATTTGTTTGTTTTTATAAACCCTTATCTTCTGTCTTGGAATCAATACTGTATATTGGTTCCAAGGCAGAAGAGCAGTAAGGGTTAGGCAATGAGGGTTAAGTGACTTGCCCAGGGTCACACAGCTGGGAAGAGTCTAAGGCCAGATTTGAACCTAGGACCTCTTCTCTCTAGGTCTGGCTTTCAATCCACTAAGCTACCCAGCTGATCCCCATATTTTATTAATAAAGGGCAATGACACATTTAGGAGAGTTCCGTTGCAGGGCAGAGGGCAAGACACAGTGGTCCTCAAGGTCCATAAGCAAGGTGGATGAACATTTTTGTTAGGATCCTGGTTGCATCTCTTTTGTCAACTGTACTCATCTGTTTATTTGAACTAAGTCTAGAGACCACTGACAACATCTAAAATGCATCTCATGGAGGGTGTGGAGACTGGACAAAAAGAAGGAAGTATTGATTTAATTTCTAATTTGGTGGCTTTAACTCTGTTCACTCTCTGCCCTCCTCTTTTCCTTTCTTCCTTTTCCCAAAGGTCATGGTAGTGTCTGAATTACATATCTAGGAGACCACCAGATCCCAGGAGTCTTATGTATTAGAGGTCATGGAGTCATGTGTCTTGATTTGTCATTGTGGCAGGCGAGATTCTGGGTCAGTGGAAGTGAAGGGATGTGACGCGTAGGGGCGGAAGTGAAACCCTGGACAATTAGAAAATCTAAGGAAAGGTTTAGACTGAGCTTAAAAACAAGCACGTGTGAAGCAGGATTGCGTGGCCATTTGGGGGGTTTGTAAAAGGAGCTCTCTGGAAGCTATCTGGGTACTTATCTATGTAAGCCATGTATGGTAAGCAGTGGCTGTCAAGCAGGGGCCATGCTGGGTGGGCTGGGAATCTGGGAACTCTATCTCTTGGGCTCTGGTCCCTTCCTGAACTCAAGCCCGCACCTAGGCTGGCCTTAATTTGTCTGGTCCAACCTTGTGGTTAGCTGGTTCTTGGGGAATCTAAAACCTGAAGAAGCAGAAGTAACTCAGCTGGGGACTTTGAGTTAGGCTGGAAACCTTGTTTCTCTTTAATAATAAATACTTGTAAATTTAGCATTAAGTCTCCAAGATTAATTTGTATTCATAACAGTGGCAGTTGTTGCATAGAGCATGGTCGTGATTAGTGGGATCCAAGGAAAGAGATCAATGATGCAATTTTTTTGAAGCCCAGAAATCCTGGTCCAGTTCATTCTGGGTGTTGGTGCCAGTAGGTAAATAATAATATAAGGAAGCATAATAATGAGAGTCTTTAAAAACAGTTAACATTTATATAGTGCTTAAATGTTGGCAAAGCACTTAAGTATTATTCCATTTGATTCTCACAATATGGTCCTTGTTATATTGACGAGGAAACTGAGGCTGAGAAAGATTAGATAACTTATCCAAGTTCACATAGCTAGTAAGATCTAAAGTCAGAGTAGAACCCAGGCTTTTGATTAGACATGAAGTAGAATCACTAAATCATTTTTAAAATAAGAGGCTGCCTGAACCTGAAGATGATGTGGAGAGGTAGCAGAAAGGACAGGGAAAGCTTTGGATGAGATAGGACTTGAGCTAGGTCCTATGGAACAGATAGAATTGATATATGTGGAAATGTTCCCAAGACAGGGGTAGGGAATAGCTTTAGAGGGGATAGGAATGAATATGAAGTATTAAGGACCATAGACAGACCAGAAGTACCACGCCCTCATTTGACAGATGGGGAAACTGAGACTTGGAGAGAATTATTTTGACCATGATGTGTTAATTCACTTGAACTCAATGCTTCAATTTGTGAAAAGCAATCTCCAAAGATCATTTTCCCTTTAGTTTTTTGCCAAGCAAGTGGGCATTTCCATCCTCCCAGACCAAATGAACTTCAAGAAAGAGATACTGGCTGAAATCCTTGTAAAAGAATTCACTGGGGCAAAACTCTCCTCCCCCCATACAGAATGGTTACTTCAGCAGCAAAACAAATGAGTTTTCAACTATGACTTTGAGGGAATCTATGATTTCAAAAGGAAAGGCAGTCCTTTCATAACTCAAATCTGAGTGTCCCTCCCACGACCAGAGATGGAGAGTAGAGCTACTTTCATTGATGAGTTAATGCCTATCTAATCAGAGTCCAACTCCCCAGCAGCTCTCATCAGAGGAACAGGAAAAGAGAAGCCTGATTTTATGGACAACATATTCCCTCCTGCTGAAAAGTCCTTTGAATCCTGGGGGTTTCCCCAGAGTATTTAGCAGAGAACCCTGCCATAGCGATACAAGATCCGTGTCCTTTTTCTAATGGAGACCTCAGCAGGTCACAACAAATCAGGCCAGAAGACACAGACAAACTGTAACATCATAGAGAGTTTAAAAAAATTATTGCCTTCCCCTCAATGATATCCTTCACATTCATTTCTTCTTCTCTGCTCACCACCACCCTTGTGTGGACTCTAATCAACTCTTGGTATTTGATGGAATAAGTAGTCTTTGTACTAATATCTCCTTTTTACCATTCTCCATTTCATATTCTCTTACATATGCTGATTAACTGGATGAATGACTATTCAGACAGAAGAAATATGGAAGGAATGTATAGATTTGGGGTGCAAGCAATCATGGATACTTTTGAACATATTGAGTGTGAGATGCCTATTGTCTATTGTCTAACCATGTCCTCCCTCTATCTCCATCTTGTACTTACACAGTTGATGTATTTGAACCCAAGTTTAAGTTGATTTTTTCATATCCAAATGTAAGACTTTACTTTTATCCCTAGTAAATTTCATCTTATTTCATTCATCTTCATGTTCTAATCTGAAAAATTAAACAAAAAACATAATATTATTAAGACTTAGTCATCCCTCTTGGCTTAAATAGTCCTGAAAAATTTTAAAGTATATATTTGTTTAAGCCAATGATAAAAATATTTTTACAAGCACATGATTAATCAGAGATCTCTAGAGCTCTACACTAAAGACCACCTTGTAGGATAAGGAAGCATCCAATGATAGTCCACATTTTTCTATTCTTTCCACAAAAATGGCATGAGATACTTTATCAAGTAATTTGGCAAAAAATCATAAGTAAAAATGTGTCTATGATGTTTTCTTCTATCTCATAATCAATGCTCAGTGTCTGAGGTCAGTTTTGAACCCAAGATTTCTCATCTCCAGGCCTTGTTCTCCATTCACCGAGCTGTGTGACCCTGGGCAAGTCACTTGGCCCCCACTTCCTAGTCCTTACCAGTCTTCTGCCTTGGAATCAATATGCAGTATTGATTCCAAGACAGAAGGTAAGGGTTCAAAAAAGTAATTATATTTGAATTTGATTTACTAATTCAGTAATCTCATGAAAACAGGAAATATATTCAGATTGGACTTATATTTTTCCCCTAAAGCCATGTTGATGCACTGTGACCACTACTTCATTTTCTATGTGTTCACTGACCATCTCTTTAATAATACTCTCTAGAAAAAATACACTCTAAAATTTTGCCAGAAATTAAAATCAAATTCAGTAGGTATTGAAAATCAAAGTTCCTTTTTGTATAAGATTGGGCCAGATAGTCATTGAGGTTGCTTCCAATTCTTAAGTTTGGTGATACTGGGATTGGAACCTTTGGCTTATCTGGAACAAGATGGTGAAGTGAACAATCAGCAAGATTTTAAGTATCTTTGCCAAGAAACCCTCAAATGTGGTCATGAAGAGTTGTATACAACTAAGATGACTGAACAACATTACCTCTTATAGGAGGCCTATTCTGATTCCCCACTCCTGTTCCCCCCTCACCTACCCAATTGTAGTCTTTCTGCCATAACTCTGTAATTTTATATTATCTGTGTTTGTTCCTTCCCCAACTACCATCTCCCACCTCCTTAGAATTCATGCTTTCAGAGGACATATGTCTTATTTTTTAACTTTATTTTTTAGTGTTTTTTAATTTAAAACATCTTTCCATGGTTATATTATTCATGATCCACTCCCACCCCCTGCTCTTTCCTCTCCCTCCCACCACTGACAAGCCGTTCCACTGGGTTATACGTGTATCGTTTAAAATCTATTTTATGTTATTTATATTTGTAGTAGAGTGATCTTTTTAACATCAAAACCCTAATCTCATCCATAAAGCACTACATGATCAATCATATATTCTTCTAATGCATTTCTGCCCCCCCCAGTTCTTTCTCTGGACGTGAATGCGTTCTTTCTCCTAAATCCCTTAGAATTGTACTGGATTATTGCATTGCTGCTAGCAGAGAAGTCAATTACATTCAATTGTACCACAGTGTATCGGTCTCTGGGTACCATGTTCTCCTGGTTCTGTTCCTTTCATTCTGTATCACTTCCTGGAGGTCTTTCCAGTTCACATGGAATCCCTCCAGTTCATTATTCCTTTCAGCACAATTCACTTTTGTCTTTATATATTCATAGTACCTAGAATAGTGATGGCACATCATGAATGCTTAATGAGACCTTGGGTGGACAAGTGTAGTGGGAAAATTGCTGGATTTAGAATCAGAAGACCGGGGTTTAATCAACCAATAAGTATTAAAGTTTTGTTTATCTTTCATTTTCAAAGATGACAATAACATCACAGAGAGATACCTTGACTCCTGCATGAATTGGACTTGAGTAAGGCAGAGTTACACAAAGTCATTAGCCTCATTCTCTGTTCCAATCATTAAAATTCAGTGGCAAGACAAAAGTCAAGACTACTGGCAATTGCCTGGGGTACAGTGGACAACCTTGGTATCTTTAAAGTTTGACCAAGATCTAAGCACTGCACAGTACTTGCTTCAACTGTCTTCTGGTTTAGCACATCTGCCAAGATAAGATTTACGAGGGTGTAGCCACTCACTGTACATGCCACAATAGTCTCTAGGAGTCTTCTAGGAGTCACAGATGAGAGTGCAATGTGAACACCAAAGGTGGTTGTGTGGATCTGAAAAGGGCTCAGCAAGTCTTACACCAGAAATGCTAGTCCTTCTAAAATACCCCATACATCCAAAGCATTTAAACATTTATTAATTACCTACTATATGCCAGGCACTGTGCTGGAGATAGAAAGGCAAAAGGGAAATATTCTCTTCCCTCAAAGAACTTACACTTGAGAAATAGAAACAGATATATACAAAGTAGATAAAAGATGTTTGTTTTTACAAAAGAGAGAAACACTTACAACTGGGAGGTTTGGGGAAAGACTTCACATACAAGGAAGTATTTGAAATGAGCTTTGAAGGAAACCAAGGAATCTACAAGGAGGATTTGACAAGATAGCTTGTGCCAGGCATGGCAGGGGGAGGCAGCCAATGAAATGATATAAAGAAGGGAGATAAAGTTCTTTGTACAAAGTACAGTGATAAGGCCATTTGGCTGTACTACATACAGTGTGTATAAAGGAAAATAACATACCTGGGAAAAGTCTGAAGGCCAATTTATGAAGGGCTTTAAATGTCAAGTAAAGGACTTTATATTTGATTCTAAAATGATAGAGTCATTAAGACTACTGAGTAGGAGAATGATATGGCCATTGCTTTAGGAGAATTATTTTGGGAGCTATACTGAAGATAAATTGGAGGGAAGAGATGTTTAAGATTGGAAGACCTCTTAGGAGACTATTGTGATAGTCCAAGCCATGGATGATGGGATCCTGAACCACAATGCTGGTTGAACTAGGGGGAGAAAGGGGAAGAGAAATGGAAATGACAATATTTGGCAACTGATCTGATAGTACATGTGAAATTATGGAAAGCAAAGAGCCAATAATGGCATTGAGATTATGAACCTGGATGTCTGGAAGGATGCTGGTGTCTTCTACGGAAATTGGGAAGTTAGTAAAAGGGCCGAGTTTCAAGGGAAAGATGATGAGTTCTATTTTAACCATATTGAAGGTGAGATGCCTTCTAGACATCTTTGAAATGTAATGTAAAATAGGGATACATCAACCCAGTGAAATTGCTTGTTGGTTCTGGGAGGATGGAGGGGAAGATGGGAGGGAAAGAAAATGAATCATGGAAACATGGGAAAATATTTAAAAATTTAAAAATTAATATTTTTCTACATACCTTCTTAAAAATTAAAATATAATAAAACAAGGATACATGATGCAGAAATGGTGATAATGGATGGAGCAAGGAGGGATATAAAACCTTAATATATAGATCTTGGACTTATCAGAATGACAATCAGTTGATAATTAACATAGTGATGGTAATTAGAGCCTTCACAGAGCTTAGAATACTAACTTTAGAAAGGATCTTAAAGATAATAATTTAGTTTATCGATGAAATTCATTGAAGAAATGAGAAAACTGAGAGTTGGTGAAGGGCAGGGGATTCCCCCAAGGCCAAACAGTAAAGCAGAAGATCCAAGATCTGAACTCAAGCCCCCCAACCCAACTCCAATTACAGTGTTCTTTCTACAATAATACATTTGAAGAACCACAGAGAAAGTGACAGAAAGATCACCCAGGTAGTAGAAATGGGAGGTCAGAAGGACCTGAGCTATCTAATAGCCAGGCCCATTAAGAGCACACCCTACAGGCCCTGTAAAACCTGCCTCCATTCCATCACCCTTCTTCCCATGAAAGCCTGGGAGTTTTTGGTCAAATCTTTTGCAGTTTTTGCAAAGCAGAACCTAGGAAAAATGATGTGTTCTGACCTGACATATAATGGGAATGGAAAGGAACTGTCTGACCATAATTCAGGAAAGCATTGACCTGAGAGAGTTTGAAGGTACAGCAGCAGGGGAGTCAGTTTAAAAGACAGAGTTAAAGATGCCTAAGGCTTCTCTAGCTAGCCTGCAGAGTGGGTCTGCATTGCCAAGAAGCTTGCTAGCCACTGAGGTTATGAGATAGAGTTGCACGTCTCCTTTCCTTATAGAAGAAGAAGCTGTCCAGGTGCTGATGAGCAGCAGGTAGCAGCATCAGCAGGGGAGGAAGACACTGATACACCCAGCTAAAAACAGCAGTAGCAAGAGACAAGCAGAATTCCTGCATCCTATAGCAACAGAAGAAGGCAGGGCAGCAGAAAACCTCAGCTCAATATAGAAAGCAGCTTATCCCCACTGCCAGAACCTGAGGACCTCTAGGATTCTGCTTCACAAGAGCCTTGGGTTTCCCCAGCAACAATATACCCTGACTACACAGATTCTAGATAAAGGGGAAAGGGGAGGGAGGGGGAGATTTCTTTGTAGTGAAATTACTTTGACTGTATTTTGCATGTATGTGTATATTTTGTTTCTTTCCATCTGAAAGATCTTTAATAATAATAATGGGGCAATTTGGTCATATAGTGGATGGAGTGCTGTGCCTGGAATCAAGAACATTCAGCTTCATGAATTTAAATCTGGCTTCAGACACTTCCTAGCTGTGTGACCCTGGGCAAGTCACTTAATCCTGTTTACCTCAGTTTCCTTAACTGTAAAATGAGCTGGAGAAAGAAATGGCAAACTTCTCCAATATGTGTTCCTCCAAGTTGAATGTAAGTTCTATAATTATACTTATTATAATAGTAATAGCTAACATTTATATAGCTCTTACTATGTGCCAGGTCCTGTTGCTAAGCACTTTACAATTATTCTTCCATTTGTTCCTCACAATAACCCTGGTAGGGAGGTGCTATTATTATCCTCATTTTATAGATGAAGACACTGAGACAAAAAGAACTTAAGTGACTTACACAGTTCACACAGTTAGGAAGTATCAAAAACTGCATTTGAACTCAGATCTTTCTTACTCTAGGTCTGGCATTCTCCACTGTGCCTTTAAGGAGAGGACCATTTTTGGTCTTTGTATCTCCTTGCCTAGCACATTTCCTGGCATATAGTAGATGCTTAAAATAAATGTTTATTAAAAGAAATTAAATGGTTCCTTTGTTATTTTATCTTATAAAGTATATTGATAGTTTTGGGGAGCATCATTGTTTCTTCCTCATAAGCACTCCCTACCAAGGAATCCTTCCTATAACAAAGAAAATGAGTTGAGAAAAACAAGCCATCAATCGACTATGTCTGTTAGCACAGGCAGAATTCTTCATCCAAAGTTCATCATTTCTCTGATGAGTTGAGGGAATCATTACTGACCACCGCCAATCAAGATCAGATAGCAATATAAGGCATCAGAATTCACATTATTGTACTATTTCTCTTTACATCATCATGGTCATTTTCTGTATTGCTTCCTTAGTTCCATTTTCTTTGTCCTTTGTTAACTCACAAGATCATATTTTTGAGATAGGAGAGAACTTTAGAGGGAACCCAATCCAGCTCCCTTATTTTATAAAGAAACTGAGGCACAGAGACATTAAGTAATCTATCCACATTCACAGAGTAGGATTTAATAGGATTTAAACTCTATTTCCCTAGCTGCAAATCCAGCACTTTATCTGCTCTCCTAAATTGTTAGCCTAACATATTCTTCAAAAAGAACCTTCAAAGTAGGCAGTACAAGTATTATGCCCATTTTGTAGATGAAAGTTGAGGTCCCCAAAAGGAAAGTGATCTATATATGTTCACTCTGCTGGTGAGTTTATAGGACAATACCAAACCTGGATCTTCTTAACTCCAGAGTTAAAGCTCTATCAAGTAAGTCATTTTCTTGAGTTAAAAAGAATAAAATATGTAATTAGTGCTAAAAATGAGACTCCTGTCCATTTATTGATGTAACACTTCACACCCTCTCCACCTCCCCCTCCACAATAAAAAGACAGTTTCTCCTGAGGGACCATGATGAAAATTTAGTGGACTGGGTAGGTTGGTGAGATTTAAACACATGCCACTTAGTAGTAATTCTCATAGCAGTGATGTCATTGTCTTGTATCTGATTTTAGGAGGAATAGGGAAGAAAACATGGCTCAGGTCTCACCTTCCATTTCCCTAAGAATCTGTAGTTCTGGGCTTCCCACAAACCCTTTTACTTTCTACTGTTCCCAACACTTACCCAGAATTCATTTGAACCTTTCAAAACTGACCCATACTTCTGTCTATAACTAACACCTTTGCATAGTATTTCATGGCAGAGCAGTATTGTTGTTCAGGGATCTTCATTGAAGCCCTTGTTTTTCCCCCTACTCCTAATTCCATCCTTCGATGCAATGGGATGCTACAACCTCAAAGACCAGATGCTAAAAGCTCTGTCCAGGGTGTGGTTTTTAAGAGACTACAAGGGGGCACTTAGGTGGTATAATGGAGAGAGTCCCAGAACTAGAAACAGGAAGATTCATGTTCCTGAGTTCAAATCTGGCTTCAGATACTTACTAGTTGAGTAAATCTTAAAAAAAAAAAAAAAAAAAAAAAAAAAAAAAAAAAAAAAAAAAAAAACTTAACCCTGTCTACTGCAATTTCTTCGTTTGTAAAATGAGCTATAGAAGGAAATAGGATACCATTCCAGGATCTTTGGGGTCATCTGATCTGATTCCTTCATTTTACAAATACGGAGGTCCAGAAGGTAATACAAGGAATAAACAGATGAGGGGAGGATTTGAAACCAATTCTTCCATGTCCAGTGCCACCTTCATTGATCTTCACAGGCTCTTCATAAGCTATCCTCCTCACATCCATCTCTTAGAATTCTTTGACTTCACAGCTTAGCTCAGTGGCACCTCTCACATGACACCTTTCCTGACAAGCTCCCAGAGGCTATTTTCATGGGATATTTGTTTTCCTAAGACTGGGAAAGAAGTAGGAGTAGCCTTGTGCTCTTGACCACATAGATGTTGGCTGGAAAACTGGGTAATCACAGAAATGAATCACTCTTGCTTTGAAGGCAGAGGCAGAGAAAGGCATGGTTCCTAATAGCTCACTTTTGTATATCCACTAAATCATCAGCTCCTCCCATTTAGCCATCAATTAGGGCCAGTTCATCATCTCTGGAACTAGGAATAGTGACTGAGCACTATCCATTTGGAGAAGAGGAAAGAGAAAAAGGATAGGCACCAATTACATGTTCATATTTTGTATATTCTATGGATAAAGTCTCCCTTGTTGGACCATAAGCTCCCTAAGGGCAAGGAACCTCTTCATTCTTTGTGTTTGTATCACTGGTGCTTAGTACAATTCCTGATACATGATAGTCACTTAATAAATGATTGTTGATCAATTGATTAAATGAGTGGATTTCCAGGCTTTGCACTTGAATATCAGAAATGAAGAAGAAAGAGGGGGAAAGTCATTTCTTAATGGCAGCTAGTAATAGTGGCCTCCATGGAGTGACTGTAGGGTAGACTTCCCCCAGTGAATGTTGAGTAGGAGGACTTTGGGTCAAATAGCAGTCCTTTCAGCCTTCTCCATCCTCTTAGGAAATAACCTCATCAGCAGCATCATTTTCTAATATGGAGGATAATGAACAACACACTTGATTTGATTTGCTCTGTCTCTCAGCAGAGAACTTGGTGGGTATTTTTTTCTCCCTTCCTTCTTTCTGCTGTCAGCCCTGTGGATTTATTATTACTGTAGTGAGTTGGGAGCACACAGACATTGCCCTAGCTTTGGGGCTGTGACTCAAAAGAAATGTTTGAATTGTCCTATTTGATAGAAAAGAAAGAAACGAAAGGAAAGGAAAGGAAAATACACTTGACAGTAAGCTTGACTTTTCTTTTGAAATTTAAAGGAAAAGGAGGGAAAGAGTGTCTTTCTCCTCCAACTCCTCATTAATGACATAAAATGTCATTGCTGATAGTGAGAAAATATTATATAACAAAAAAAGAAAATCACACACTTTTTATTATTAGCAAGGTAGTTTTGCTCTGTCTCTCTGTCTCTCTGTCTCTCTGTCTCTCTCTCTTTCTTTTCCTCTCCCTCTCCCTCTCCCTCTCCCTCTCCCTCTCCCTCCCTCCCTATCCCTCTTTCCCTTTTTCCTTCTCTCCTCTCCCTCCAAGCATTCGTTATCACAACGCTGGCTAATAGCTGGAGAACAATGTATCCATGCAAGGACAACATATCCCCCCCAGCTCATCGAACACTGGAGCAGCCCAGGTCAGCCCCCATTACTGAACACACCTAATGTTGTTTTCTAAATTTCTAGCCACTATTCAAATGGAAGCTGGGAAAGAAAAATTGCCTCTCGCTCCAAAGCCTTAAAACACACAAAAAAGGCACCATATTGCCACTTTAGGGACACATTTGTTCCCTGCTGTTGCTATTTTATATGTCATTTCAGTCTTGCAGTTAGCTATAAACCAAATCTTTTCTTTTTCCGGAGAGAGAATAAGAGATGCCTGAAGGGAAACGAGAATGGAAAGCATCCTTAAAATGACTGATTTACAATTGGCAAGGAGATACAATATGAAAATTATAGCTTTCTCATTGCCAGCGTCACAGTCTCAGTTCATTGTGGGCTCCAATGTTAAAAGCACCCCTAGGAGCCAGCCCAGCAGGCTTTAGGGGGAGGATGCCAAGAAGGTATTGGGTGAAAGTTTTGGGGTGCTCAGACATGGGAAAATAAAGGGATTTCTTTGTAGGAAAAGGGGACATATTGGAAGGAAATGCCAAGAAAGTGGAAATCCAGATTTCCTTCATGGGAGAACTACTTTAGTCAAAATCTAAACCTGGAATCCATATACCTTGAGTTCTAATGCTTCTTCTGACAATGATGTACAATAAAGCTCTGGGCAATTCCTCCAACTCTTTCTTCATTCTAACTTATCACCTCTAATGGGGAAAGTGATGCCTGTTCTCTAGGGATATAGTAAGAATTTATTCTGAGAAAGGACTTTGGGGACCATAGGTGGAAAGTTCAACATAATTCACAGATCTTATGCCAATGAAATATAGCATTCTAGTTATTATGATCATTTCTTATCACTTATATAAAAGTCCATTTTCATTTGAGTTCTCAGTTTGTTTCTGAGCATGCTTGGGCGAGTTTATTGCCTTTCCCTGGATATAATCAAATGCAATCTTCCTAAACCCTATCTCTCTAAGGAACGAGGGAAGATCCACATGGCCTAAAGTGCACTGGGCCTAAGGCAGTCCTGGTACCTTCAATTTGCAGAATCTACTTGTAAACCTTTATAGCTATTCAAAGACAGACTGAGCTGAGGTTAGAGAAACGATTAAAAGAAGCTGATAAAAATTCCATTGAGAAACTTAAAGATCTATTTCAAAATAAAAATGAAACCATTTTTAAAAATGAATCATGTGGTGTCCCTGCTATCCAGACCACGGTATCCAGTTGGATAGGCTCCCAACAGAACTTGATCATCAATAAATATATCTTAGGTAGATGTTGGGAATAGACAGTGATATGGGTCCAAAATGGAAGAGGAGGAAGCGAGGAGGTTAGATTGTTTGGGAGGAAACTATTCAGTGCTATTCAGGGCTATTCCAGAATCTTTGTGATGAAGGGACATCATCAATATTGTTCCAGTGATACTATGTGGCTATACGTTATATATGACCTCCAAAGAATCAAAATTGAGGGAAACTCAAAGGGCAATGGACAAGCACATATTGGATATAAGTACACTGAGACATTATCAGCAAGTACTTATGCTTGAGATGTGGAACCAGAAAATAAAGTGGGCCATTTGTGTGTCAGGAGATGGGGATAGCTAATGGACAGATTTTGTAATGGACTATTACAAGAAACTAAGAACTAAATATATATAAAGTCAGCCAATTGATGAAGTAGAGCATGGACCAAAAGTAACATAAAATTTGAAACACCAAGATAAAGAAGAGAAGAAGAATCCCTGTGAAATAAGAATCCAAATGATTCAAATAGGATATTGATGCCAAAAAACTGGAAATGGTAAAAAACATGGCCTTATTATTACCATTACTTAGAGAAGTTTAACAGATGCAAAGCAATTGCTACAAAAAGGAGGTCAAAGGGCCCCAAAGCTACCTCAGGGAGAAAACACTTGTTCCCCTTACAGAAAGGTATGACAGTCAATAGTAACTCTGAGTTAAAATATAAACAAGTATGGGGGAAAAAGAAAGCCTGGCACTAGCATAGATTAAATCAATTCATCTCAAAGCACTTATAGTGAAACTAGAAGAGAAATGACAAACAGATGGAAAATGCAAGATTGACCACTGTTTCTACAGTGTTCTTATTGGTAACAGTGACCCAACAGAATTCAAAATGGCACTAAAGAGAATGACGATTACAACAGCAGCTGGACCAAACCAAACATACACAGAAAAGAACTATGTTCTGGAATTAAAACAATTTCATAAATTTTCTTAAATGTGTCAAAGAGAAGAAGATGCCAAATGAATTGAGAAAAAACCCACAGATGGAATATTACTTTTAAAAGTGGTTTTAATACCTCCTGAACAATTTGCCTGCTTTTTCAATTCTATGACACTTTCAGAGAAAGGCTTAAGTTTGTTCTGAGGACATCCTCAATGAAACTAGGTAGAGAATAGTCAGACTTTCATGAACAATTTTCTACAGTACACCATAAGTTGAAAGTCACATGATAGGCTGAGAGGTGTAGAGGATACAAGATCCACTGTTTTTATTGTTTATTGATTGAAAAAAATTGACTGCAAAGGACAAATACAATGTTAAGGAACATTTTTTTCTGGTTTCTGCCATCCAGTTCTCTCCTCTGGAGCTAAACACAAGTTGACTCCTTCCTCACCATGTTTGTCTTTGAAATATTTGCAGTTATCAAAGTCATCCTCCACCATCAGCATTCTATACTCCTAGACTGCCTGTTTTCCTTCCTCCAGGCTAACCAGCCTCAATTCTTTCAAATGAGCCTCACAAGAAATGGTGTCATTTCCTCACCTGTTAGCACAGCAAAAGAGCAGGACTACTGAAGCATAGGAGCAGCAGCTGTAATCAATAACCTTGAGAAAAAAAAAAAACCTCCCCTTCCATTTCCCCTCCCCTCCCTTTTCCTCTCCCTTGAGATTGTCTGTTCTCCCTCTTCACTCCCCCTCAGCCCCCCTTTCCCTCTTTTTCCATTCCTCCTCCCCTTCTCTTTTTCTCTCCCTTCATTTCCCATCCCTTGAGGTTATCTTTTCTCTCTTTCTCCTCCCTCCATCCCCCGCTCCTTCCCTCTCTTCTTTTTCCTCTCCCCCTCTTCTTCCCTTTTCATCTCCTTCCCTTTTCCCCTCTCTAAATTCTACCTCCCTTGGGGTTGTCTGTTTTCCCTTTCCCTCATCATTTTCTTCTACCTCTATTTCCCCTCCTTTGAGGTTGCCCATTCCCCCTCTACTATACACACACACACACACACACACACACACACACACACACACACAAATATATATGTATATATATACATAATATATATATATATATACATCCCCCCTCCCTTGAGGTTGCCTGCATACAGCACACACATAAAGTTAGGGATGCTAGCTATCAATATTTGTGACTAGCCTTACAATACTTCCAGACTGGAGCTTTCTGGTGTTGAAAGGGAGAAAGAAGAGCAGGATAAGAACTTATCCTAGTCGAGCAATCTTAATCCCTGGATGTCTTTAGTTGGTTAGGAATTGTTTGTGGTATAATCTCTGATGGTCTTGTGTGCTGGGCCATACTGTGGAACTGTTGGAGTCTTTGGCAGCAAAACTAGCAAAGTGACTTGGTTGGGGTTGAATGGAGATCCCAAGGTCAGTGAAAGTTGCACTTAACACTTGAGTCCTTTTCTCTTCCTTATTATATACTAGTAGCAGAGAAAAATTGATGCTCTTGTCCACAGGATTTGAAAATGCAACACGTGGAATATAAAATCCTCTACTTGACTTTTAAAGACATTCCCAACATGGCCCACTCCTACCTTGTGGTTGTTCATTGGTTTTCAGTCACGTCCAACTCTTTGTGACTTTATTTGGTGCTTTCTTGCTAAAGATACTGGAGTTGTTTGCTATTTCCTTCTCTAGCTCATTTTACAGATGAGGAAACTGAGGCAAATGGAGCTAAATGAATTGTCCAAGGTCACATAGCTAGTAATTGTCTAAGGCTGGATTTGAACTCAGAAAGATGAGCACTGGAAAATTCGCTCTCTTACTATGGCACCACCTAGCTTCTTGCCTTACCAGTCTTCTTCTTCATTTCTCTTTACTCACTCTGATCCAGTCACACTGGTTTTCATACTGTTCTTTAAACATGACAACCCATCTCTCAACCTTCTCAACCTTTTCAATGACTTTCCCTCAGGCCTGAAATGCTTTCCCCATCTCACCTCCATCTCTTGGCATCCCTGGCCTCCTCCAAGACCTAGGTCAAATCCTGTTTTCTGTAATGTGGATTTTCTTGGTTTTCTCCTTCCATCTGGGATTACCTCCTGTTTATAGTGTATATATTTTCTATGTACAAACAAGGTACATGTTCTTTCTCTTATTAGACTGTGAGCTTCTTGTGGGCAGGAAATGTCTGTTTTGCCTTTCTTTTTAACCCCCAGCATTCAGAGCAATGCCCAGCACATAGTAATCACTTAAGAATTTTGTTACATGACCTGAATGCTACAGAATAACTTCAGAAGTGACCACATAGCCATCATAATTCATGATGGGATGAACACTCTCCATTCCCAGGGCAGGTTAAATGATATTGCATTGGGTGAAGGAGAGAGAAAAATTAGAGCTTTCATAGCAGGGAAAATGAGACGATGAAAGTCAGGATGGCATACTACAGGTGTATGGCTATAGCATAATGGAAATCAAAGTGGGTAGAGCCAAGGGGAATGAGCAACTGAAAGGTTAAGGAGTACTCTGCAAGGAGAAATCATTTAGATTAAGGTAGAAAGTGAGATGCTGAAACTATTGAGGAAGATGGAAATGGGTCAGAGAGGGAAGAATGGACCAGAAGATAACAGTAATCATTTAGAGTTATTTGCAATAGACTCAAAATGTGAACTTGAAATGATGGTGGTAGAAAGGAGTCCAGATGTGTTCCCCATAAAGTCATTCTCCTAAGATTTTTCATTTTCTCTGTGCAGACACTTGAGTGTGAAAGAATTAACTTAAAATGGTCCAATTGGCTATAATCTTGGTTCCTTTTTTAAAGAAGCTTTAAAATCTAGTTTACCTGCATTTAGGAATTAAGACTCAGTTCTCATTCACTGGCTAGAACTGATATCAGTAGGGTAGTCAAGCAAAAATGTCACACTGATCTGAATGTCACACTTTTCTCTCAAATGTGTGACCTGCACTCAATGTTATTCTTTAGTCTATATCTATACATACTATTCTTCAAAAATATTTCGTTTTAAGAGTGTGGCCCATGAGCAATAAAATATCAAATGAGATTAACTAATAACCCTTTAATGACAAGGTAATCTAGTATTATAATCCAGGCTAGATCACTGGACTCGGAGTTAGGGCATCTGGGTTTAAATCCCAACAAAGTATGGTGTGATGATCTTAGAAAAAGGCATTCTTACTTTGTCTAGATATGCTTCCTTTGTGTAAAGTTGAGCTAGATAATTGATAAGATCTATTTTAGCTCTAACTTCTATGCCCCTAATCAACCAAAATTATGTGGATTTTTTTATAACACCCAGGGCAAAGAAATCATGCTTTGAGTTAAAGACCTAAGTCATACACTTCATCATGGGAGAATTACATATATATACATATAAAATCTGGTGTAAAAATTTTTCCTAGATACCATTATCCTAAGTGTTCTCATTTGATTTCACTAAACTATTATCTATTAAACTTATTCTATACCAGTCGATCTCTAAGAGAGCATCCACTAAAGTTTATGACTATGTGAAACTGACATCCATTGACTCCATGTAAAGGAGGAAAAATCAGTTCAGGCAATGAAGATGTAATTTTATTTTACATAATCAATTAGCCTCATGAGCTTCCAGATGGGCACAATAAGCTAGGGAAGATGTGGCAAGGGAGAGACCCCCCCCAACCCCAGTACACCAGGGTCTGTGCAAACTGCTTTATAGTTGTGTGTGTAACACCCATAATGTCTTTGACATCCATCTAAAGCTATTAGCCATGAGGGGATTTTTTGTGCCAGTCAGAGTGCAGAACAAGAGGGGGGCAGACTCAGTCTGAAGAAGGAATGTGTTTGTTTATGACTAGCAGCAAAAGCCAGCTTCAGCAGGGAGCAAGTTAATCAAGCATGCTCTTTTGCCCCTCCTGATTGGCAGGTGGAGGTGAGGAAACAAGCACACATTAATTTCTGAGGCTCCTGAGAACATGGGGCCAGAGCTTATTTGGCAGCAACGCCTGCGGAGACAGAGGGCCCAGGAAAGAGGAGGCAAAGTTTTAGACATCTGCCTCTGAGCCCAGAACTGACAACTTTCAAAAAGGAGACAATGGGAAGAAGAGAGAAACAACAGCCTTGATAAATAGCAAATCGGGCTTCCTGCCTTCAGGGAAATATCTTGGGTCAATGTTAGTTTGACCCAATGAGCAACAGCAGGTAGCCAAAAAAGGAGATGCCCTGGACTGGGAGGTGAGTATCCATGGAAACGTGTGAGATGGCTTGGACCAAAGGAGAAACTTGAAGATGCCAAAGGGTGAATCAGGCAATGTTTCATTCTCGAAGGGTCATGCCTGATCTAGAACTGGGACTTGTAAAAAAGCAAAGGTTAGGCAGGAAGTCTACTACAGGGTTATTTACTTATTCTTGCAGTAGCTAAATATTTCAATAACCCCGAAATCTTGTCTCACAACTTTATTTTTAAGTAATTATTTTTTTAAAAACCTATTGAATTGTTTTCTGACATTTTGTAATCCATGTTTTCTCCCTCCCTCCTACCCCTTTCTCTTCCCCAAGATGGTAGGTAATATGAAATAGATTATTCATGTGTTTTTATATAATATATACTTCTACTTTCATCATGTTATGAAGCAAGAAGGATATCACTTACACTAGAGAAAAATTCATGGAGGAAATAAAGTGAAGAACAGTATGTTTAAATCTGAAAAAAAACCCTATTGATTGTTTGAAAGAATTATATACATAAAGATATAGGACCCAAGCATAAGACTGTGGCTGATCTGTGGTTTTGTTTGTATAGGGTTAATATTTATATACATGATGTTTATATTGGTTTATATAGAATTTTGTCATATAGGCTTGTTTATATAGGGTTCCTCTTTTAATGCGAGGCATTATTTTCTCTATGATAGTCTGAGGGCAGGAATTCCTAATCTCTTTTGGTAGTCTGTTGAAGCTTAGAGCTCCTTTTTCAGAATAACATTTTTAAATGTATAAAACAAAATACTTTACAAAGGAAATTAATTCTAAAGAAGTACACTCATCAAAAAAAACTAACATAAGTTTACAGACCCCAATTTAATGACCCTTGCCTTGGAGAGATGACTAAAGCACTGAGACATTGCGTGTCTTGCTTAGGCTCACAGAGGCAGTATGTATTAGAAATGGGATTTGAACTCAGAGCTTCTTGGTTCCAAGGCAACTTTCTATCTAATATGCTACAATGGCCAAGTAAGCTGCTACTAAAGTGATTTCATTATGTTTCTTTTTTTAAAAATCTGTTTGCTGCATCAAATTTCCCAGGAATCTCCCTCCCTCCCTCACTTCCCAAAACAGGAGTAGACTTCACTTGAGCAAGGAAAAAAAGTATATATAAACTATGTCCTTTGTATTTCTATTTATCAGTTCTTTCTCAGGAGGTAGACATTCATAACTTATTCTTCAAAGATTAGTTCTCCAGCTGTAGATAATGTTCTCTTGGTTCTATTTATTTCACTTTACATAATTCCATGTTTTTTTAATTAACCCGATCAACATTTCTTATGGAATTATGTTTTTATACAATAACAGGCTGTTGGACCATTTTAGCCTTAAAAAGAAGATGTTTAGATTTCTTACAGGGGGTTACTAATGGAAGACAATCCCTGACTATCTTTTGAAATGAGCAGTGTGAAAGACAGTGTGGTGTAAGTACAGAAAAGAATCTTGGAGTTTGAATCAGACTTGCTTGGGTTCAAAACTTACTACTGTCACTTACTAGCAGTGTGACCTTCAGCATGCTACTTAACCAGTCTGGGTCTCAGTTCTCTTATCTGTAAAATAAAGGCTTTGACCTTGAAGGCATGCCTCTTAGGTTCCATCTCCAAATCTTCGATCCAATTACATGGAAGCTAGAAAGAAGATGAGAAAAAAAAACAAAACAAAAAAAATTATCAATAAGCTTTTCAATGCCTTTTCATTCATTCATACTTATCTTCAGAATATATGCTTGCATATTAAGATAAGGACATTTCACCCAAAATAGTGGAACCACACTGGGAGGCCCAATTGGAGAATGGCTGAAAAGCCTTCTAATGTCCGAATCCTTGCTCAGCAACTCCATTCCCATCTCCATGCTAGTGACTGGCAACATCCTATCTCTCCCAAATTACCTTTATTCATTTTCATTTTCTCTAATAAGAGAATTAAGAGTATTGGTTTAAAGCATCCTTCCTGCCAGACTTCACATATTAAAATAGACAAGGAGAGATATCACCAAAGCATTTATGTAGGCAGGTCAGAGGATAATAGTATCTATGAGAATTGAAGTACACCCTTGGGTATTAAAAGAATTGGCAGATGTGATTGCTGAACCAGTCTCTAATTTTCACAAGTGGAGAACAGGAGAGTATTAGAGAGTTTAAGAAAGAACAAATACTGTTCTGACATAGAAAAACAGGGATGATGATAGAGACTGAAAGCCATGACCAATGGACTTGACAGGCTCCTGGTATTTTCTAGAACAGATAATACTGGTGAGTTGGCTTCTAGAAAACAAAGCAGTAGTCTTGAAGTGCCATCGGCTTCTTGTGAATGGTTCATGTCGGACCATGCCTATTTCCTTTCTTTTAGGACTATTAAAATGGTAGATCAAGAGAATTTACTTGGATTTTTAGCCAAGCAATTGTCAAAGTCTATAATGAGATTCTTTTGGACAAGGTAGTGGGCTAGACAGTGGTAAGGCTAGGTGGACAGAAACAGTTGCCTGATGAGATTAAAAGGATAAATATTTTGATGCCAGTATGGAAAGTCTCCAGTGAATTGCCCCAGGGATCCATGCTTATTGCTGGACTGTTTATCCTTATCCTATCTGCCTTGTAAACATTGTAGTGCCATATAAATGCTAGCTATCATCATCATCTAGTCATTGATTAAAATATTAAAGGCAGATAGAGTATATATGCATGATGAATTTAAAGGTGACCAAAAGCAGAAGGGGATTTCACTGGAATAGAAAGAATTCAAGAAGATGTTGACTTTGAAAAATAGTACAGTGGGCCAAGAAAAATTAGATAAGATGGAATTAAGGATAGGGATCAAAGGTCAAGTCTTAGACTTTTATTTCTAAACAAATCCACTTTACAAGTTCAAAGTTGAATAGCCTGCTTAAGCAACATGACATCAAAAAATCTGAGTTATTCCATGGATTCATGGTCATTGTGAGCCAACAGTGATATGACACTCAAGAAAGCTGAGGTCTTGGGATGAATTAAGAAAGATGAATCATTCTCATGATAGTTCCACTATATTCTGTTTTGGTCAGATGACATCTAGAGTATTAGGGTCCATTCTAGGCATCAAATTTCTGGAAAGATATTGGTGAACTAGAGAGTTTCCAGAGGAGGGTATCCAAGATAGTAAGGTCATGTGAGATAAGAATTAGTTAAGATAGGGGCAGCTGAGTAGCTCAGTGGATCAAGAGCCAGATTCAGATAGGAGGTGCTGGGTTTGAATGTGACCTCAGATACTTCCCAGCTGTGTGATCCTGGACAAGTCACTTAAGCCCCCTTGCCTATCCCTTACTGCTCTTCTGCCTTAGAACCAATACACAGTGTTGGTTCTAAGACAGAAGATGAGGGTTTAAAAATTAGTTAGGATAGAAAGAAAACTATAGAGAGCTCTAATAACTTTTTTTTCCAGGCAATTGAAGGATAACCACCTTGAAGAAGCATTCGAGTTGCTCTGCCTGGCTCCAGAGGGCATGGCAGATGTAAGGATGGGGGGTGGCTCTCTTTATTGTTATACAGGGAGCAAAGGACAGAATTGTAAAAAAGGACAAATTTAAGCTTTTTGTAAGGATTATATAATATCACTAGGGATATTATATAATAGATATAATATATAAACTTTATATTATATATTATACATAAGAGCTGTCCAAAAGTAGAAATATCCAACTCTGGAGGTGGTAGAATTTGCTTCACTGGAAGATCACTTGTCCAATGTGTTGAAATAGGGATTTCTCCCCCCAGAAGTAGCTTGAACTGCATTGTTTCTAAGGTCCTTTCCAATTCCTCACAGTCTACAGATACTCAAATTAGTGAAAGTAAACACATGCTCAGGTTAATCCTGAGTTCACTAATGCCCATTCATCAAGCATGTGTCACATTCTAGGCAAAAGAGATAGGAAGAGCAATGTAGCAATGCTTGCCCTCAAGAAGCTAACATTCTCAGGATATATGAATAGAAATATATTCACAAAAATATTTTCATATAATAGTTTCATATGTATATGATCATATTTATAGTTTCATATTTATATAATCATATTCTATAATATATAATTTATATATAAAGGAATTTATATAAATATTTTACTTGTATAAAACATATTTGTGCAAATATGATAATATAGTATACCTAATAATATATTTGCTTTATGATATAAGTTATATACACACACTCAAAGTGACCATTAAATGATCTATATCTTGCCAGGCTGTCCCACTAAAATGCTCCCATTTGCCATTGATTCCTTACTTTTGTGTCCAAAAGGAAACTCTGACAAGGTGGATATTCTCCATTTCAGTCTAACACTAAGATGATAAAAATAGACTCCCAGGTAGATGCTTTTATGCTATCCCATTTTGGCTGACTGGTGTCTACTCTCTTTGTGAGTGCTGGATGTATTTTGATTTCTACAAGTCTATGTTGACCCTCTTTTCTCACAGAGAAGAGTCTTGTCCTTTAATTTAGAGAGCATGAAATTCTTAGGCCAATGACCTTTTAACAAAACACTTAAACCTAAATGAAATCAGTTAATTGATAACTGTTACAGTGATTCTGAGGCTGGGCTACCCATTTCACAAATTCTGAGGCTGAGTTGCCCTTTGGAGATGGATGCCACACAGGGCTTTTTAGATCTATTTGCAGTAATTCACTACCCCTAATATCCCCCCTAGTCAGTATTACCTTTCCCCCAGTCCTTCCCCATCAACATCCTTTGAACATAGGTGCTAGTTGGCATTGAGCAGGGAGGGGAGCTGGTTGGCACAGTGGACAGAGTGTTCAGCTTAGAGTCAGGAAGACTCATCTTCCTGAGTTCAAATTTAGCCTCAGACACTTCTTAGCCATATGACAGTAGACAAAGCACTTAATCACTGTTTGCCTCAGTTTCCTTATCTGTACAAGTGAGCTGGAGAAGGAACTGGCAAATCATTCCAGTATCTTTACCAAGAAAACGCCAAATGGGGTCATGAAGAGTCGAATACAACTGCAAAAGGACTGAACTGAAAATGAGCATTGAAACTGAGTTCTATAATAAGCATAGCAGTATGCTTTAGGAATAGAATATCAATTTGGCAGCTGTGTGGAGGATGGACTGGGAAGAGCAGAAAAAGAGAGCAGGAGGGACAATTAGGAGACTATTGCAACAATAATAAATCCCATAAATTAAGTTAGAGGGAAATTGAGTCCTGGGTTCTTAAGAGTCAGCTGTCAAGAGATTTGAATACACTTCTTACATGTCCAGAAGACAATAAGGGCAAAGGACAATGAGTTGATAATTAATTAGTTATTAGGTTGGAGATGGAATCAAGCAATACATTTCTTCACCTGAGGAAACCCAAACACCTCAGGAGTCCATAGTTCTGTTTTTCCTCCCCTAGGCATCACATTCCATATTCACACAAGCAGACAATGAAAATTACATCCTACTAATTGGGTTCTGTATTTCTGATTGGATTCTTTAAATGCAAAGGGACAGTGTTACTGATAATTAAGCTTCAGAATTAACACCCCATTAATATAAATGAGGAAAGTTCATGCCTCCCAGTCCTTTTTTTGGACTAACTGCAGATTTAGCAGAATTAGAATAGATCAGTTTATATCCTTAAGAAGGGAAAGGAGCTAGAAATAACCCCCTTAAAGAAAGGTGGTCTTAATTATCATCTATCAAATTGACCAAAATAACATATATACATACCTTCAACTGCCTCTGTGGTGAATAGCTGAACAATTCTTTGGCTTTCTATATAGTCCATTTTAGTGGATCCACATTACACATTAGAACTCTAAAAATCGGTTCTTTTGCTCTCATTAATCCTGCTGATCAATTAACCTTTCTTAGAATCAGATTTCTCATCTGTGAGTGATGCCTGCTCTGCCCATTTTATCATCAAATCAAATAAGATGATGTCAACAAAAACATCTTGAAAAGAGACATATTAATAGATTTATTAATGTAACAAAAATAGGAACATTAATGTAATGTAACCCAAGTCAAATTCCAATTTGGCACCTGCAAAGTATCACCTAGCCTAAAGGCATACTTGGGGTTAACAACTATTCAAAGCAATTGCTTGCAAGCCCCCACTAGTGACATTTCTTTCTTCTTTAACAACCAAATCAGAAGACACATTAGCCAAAGGAAAAATATTTTGTTAAACACATAAGTTAGATAAATAAAAAGGAAAAAAAATACCTCCATATGTGTCTTGGGCAAATCGCAGTTGGTGGGGGTGAGTGGGTGGAGACCTGAAGTTCCTCCCAAGTTCTATCATCCTACTACCAGTGAGAAAAGGAAAATGCATAGCCTGGACAATTTACATGCTTAGGGGTGCATCCCAGCTGGCACACCCTCCTACTGGGAAGCTATTGCTTGGAACTTGCCCACAAAGTGGTTGATGTCATTGGATGAGTTTTCTTTCTCTAATGTGCAGCTCCCCACTGGTTCTCCATTGAGCTGCTTCTTCTTCTTAGGGAGTGAGAGCTACCATGAGGCCTCTTCCCCACAGGGGAGTGGCTACTGCTCTTTTGTGGGTTAACTTACAGCCTAGGTGGGTCTTTGTTAGCTGCCAGCTATGCAGAGCAAAAGCCCTAAATCAATCACAGCTTCTCAGTGGCAATTCGCTTACACTAGCCTGGTATTTGGGTTGGCGGGTGTAAATCACCCTCAATTTCTGCTGCGGCTTCACCTTTAGTGCCAAGTCTATACAAATTACTCCAAAGCTTCACTTCATAAAAATAAGGGGAATGGCTAGTACTGGCGATCTTTGTCCTCTATCGGTAGCCAGAACTAAATCCCTCCTTCTATATAACAGGAATCTATGAATTTTAAAAAAATTTTTGGATAACTCTTTCAAAATAATTGTTCTCCCTTGTCATCCTACATATACATTATCCCAAAAGTCTTAGTGCAGCCATAAGATATTAAACATTACAACAGTACCATATTTTATTTTGTTCATTTAGAAAAACATTCTTCTTTTTAATTATATTTTTACTTATTTTGTTAAATCTTTGCCAATTATATTTTTATTTGAAATTTTTTATTTAATTAATTGATTTAGAATATTTTTCTATGGTTACATGATTCATGTTCTTTCCCTACCCTCCTCCCACCCCATTACTGTAGCCAACGAGCAGTTCCACTGGGTTTTACATGTGTCATTGATCAAGACCTAATTCCATATTATTAATATTTGCATTACGGTGATCATTTAGAATCTACATCCCCAATCATTTACCCATCTACCCATGTGATCAAGCAGTTGTTTTTCTTCTGTGTTTCTACTCCCACAGTTCTTTCTCTGGATGTGGATAGCATTCTTTCTCATAAGTTCCTCAGAATTGTCCTGGATCATTGCATGGCTGCTAGTAGAGAAGTCCATTACATTTGATTGTACCACAGTGTATCAGTCTCTGTGTGTAATGTTCTCCTGGTTCTACTCCTTTCACTCTGTATCAATTCCTGGAGGTTGTTCCAGTTCACATGGAATTCCTTCAGTTCATTATTTCTTTTAGCACAATAGTATTCCATCACCAGCAGATACCACAATTTCTTCAGTCATTCCCCAATCAAAGGGCATCCCCACATTTTCCAATTTTTTGCCACCACAAAGAGCTTAACTATAAATATTTTGGTCTTTTTCCTTATCATCTCTTTGGGATATAAAGCCAGAAGTAGTATGGCTAGATCAAAGGGCAGGCAATCTTTTAAAGCCCTTTGGGCATAGTTCCAAATTGCCATCCAGAATGGTTAAATTCACAACTCCAACAGCAATTCGTTAATATCCCTATTTTGCCACATGTCCTCCAACTTTCCTTTGCTGTCATGTTAGCCAAATCTTCTAGATGTGAAGTGGTACCTCGGTGTTGTTTTGATTTGCATTTCTCTAATTATTAGAGATTTAGAACACTTTTTCATGTGTTTATTGATAGTTTTAATTTATCTGAAAATTGTCTATTCATGTCCCTTGCCCATTTATCAATTGGAGAAATGGCTTGATTTTTTGTACAATTTATTTAGATCCTTATAAATTTGAGTAATTAGGCCTTTGTCAGAGATTTTTACCATAAAGATTTTTTCCAATTTGTTGCTTCCCTTCTAATTTTGATTACATTAGTTTTGTTTGTAGAAAACCTTTTTAATTTAATGTAATCAAAATTATTTATTTTACATTTTGTAATATTTTCTGACTCTTTCTTAGTCTTAAAATCTTTCCTTTCCCATAGATCTGACAGGTATACTATTCTATGTTCACCTAATTTACTTGCAGTTTCCTTCTTCATATCCAAGTCATTCACCCATCCTGAATTTATTTTTGGTGTAGGGTGTGAGATGTTGATCTAAACATAATCTCTCCCATACTGTTTTCCAATTTTCCCAACAGTTTTTGTCAAATAGTAGATTTTTGTCCCAAAAGCTAGGTTCTTTGAGTTTATCATACACTGTCTTGCTGAGGTCATTTATCCCAAGTCTATTCCACCGATCCTCCCTTCTGTCTCCTAACCAGTACCATATCATTTTGATGACCACTGCTTTATAGTACAGCTTAAGGTCTGGTACTGCGAGGTCACCTTCCTTCACATTTTTTTTCATTATTTCCCTTGATATTCTTGATCTTTTGTTCTTCCAAATGAAATTTCTTATATTTCTTTTCTAATTTAGTAAAAAAGTTTCTTGGTAGTATGATAGGTATGGCACTAAATAAGTAAATTAATTTGGTTAGGATGTTCATTTTCATTATGTTAGCTCATCCTACCCATGAGCAATTAATGGTTTTCCAATTTTTTAAATCTAGTTTTAATTGTGTGGAAAGTGTTTTATAGTTGTGCACATATAATTCCTCTGTTTGTCTTGGCAGATCGATTCCTAAGTATTTTATATTATCTAGGGCAGTGATGGGCAAACTTTTAAAAGAGGGGGCCAAAGGAAAGGAAATGCTCATCTGTCAGTCTGTTTCTAAGGTAACTCTTTAGAAGTTTTATTGTATTGTATCTTACTCATTGTATTCATCAGATTAGGAGTAATGTTGTGTGGCTGAATAGAACATTTCAGGGGTCCACATCTGGGCCGCAGGCCATAGTTTGCCCATCACTACTTTAGAGCGATTTTAAATGGAATTTCTCTTTCTAACTCTTGGTGTTAGGATGTGTTGGAAATATATAGAAATGCTGATGATTTATGTGGGTTTATTTTGTATCCTAAAATTTTACTAAAGTTGTTGATTATTTCCACTAGCTTTTTAGTTGATTTTCTGGGTTTCTTTAAATAGGCCATCATATCATCTACAAAGAGTGATAGCTTGGTCTCCTCATTGCCTATTTTACTACCTTCAATTTCTTTTTCTTCTCTAATTGCTACTGCTAGTATTTCTAGTATAATATTAAATAATAGAGGTGATAATGGGCATCCTTGTTTCACTCCTGATCTCATTGGGAAGGCTTCTAATTTATCCGCATTGCAGATGATGCTTTCTGATGGTTTTAAATATATACTGTTTGTTATTTTTAGGAAAGGCCCTTCTATACCTATACTTTCTAGTGTTTTTAATAGGAATGAGTGTTGTATTTTGTCAAAGGCTTTTTCTGCATCTATTGAGATAAATGGGATTTTTGCTGGTTTGCTCATTGATAAGGTCAGTTATGTGGATGGTTTTCCTAATATTTAACCATCCTTGCATTCTTGGTATAAATCCCACCTAATCATAATGAATAACCCTTGTGATTACTTGCTGGAGTCTTTTTGCTAGTATTCTACTTGAGATTTTTGCATCTATGTTCATTAAGAAGATTGGTCTATAGTTTCTTTCTCTGTTTTTGATCTGCCTGGCTTTGTAATCAGTACCATATTTGTGTCAGAAAAGTGATTTGGTAGAACCCCTTCTTTGCTTATTATGTCAAATAGATTGGGATTAGTTGTTCTTTGAATGTTTGATAAAATTCATTTGTAAATCCATCAGACCCTGGGGATTTTTTCTTAGGTAGTTCTGTGATGGCTTATTCAATTTCTTTTTCAGATATGGGATTATTTAAATATTCTTTTCCTTATTCATCCATATCATGTAAATTACTGTATTTATTGCCATATAATTGGTCAAAATAATTTTTAATGATTGCCTTAATTTCCTCTTCATTAGAAGGGAGGTTTCCCTTTTCATCTTTGATACTATTCATTTGGTTTTCTTCTTTCCTTTTTTTAAATTAGATTAACCTGTACTTTGTCTGTTTTATTTGTTTTTTCATAGTACCAGCTTCTGATCTTATTTATTAATTCAATAGTTCTTTCACTTTCAATTTTATTAATTTCTCCTCTAATTTTTAGGATTTCTAATTTACTTTCTATCTGGGGATTTTTTATATGTTCTCTTTCTAATTTTTCTATTTACATGCCCAATTCATTGATCTCTGCCCTCTCTAATTTGTTAATATATGCACTCAAGGATATAAATTTCCCCGAGTACTGCTTTGGCTATATTCCTTAGATTTTGTATGATATCTCATCATTGTCATTCTCTTCAATGAAATTATTAATTGTTTCTATGATTTTTTCTTTAACAACCAATTTTGGAGAATCATATTGTTTAATTTCCAATTAATTTTTTTATTTGCTCCTCCATGTACCCTTTCTAATTATTATTTTCATTGCATTATGATATGAAAAAGTTACATTTATTATTTCTGCTTTTTTGCATTTGTTTTCCATGTTTTTATGCCCTAGTACATGGTCAATCTTTGTGAATGTACCATGTACTGCTGAAAAGAAGGTGTATTCCTTTTTGTTCCTAATTATTTTTCTCCACATATCCATTAACTCCAATTTTTCTAAGATTTCATTCACATCTCTTACCTCTTTCTTGTTTATTTTTTGGTTTGATTTATCTAGATCTGATAGAGGAAGTTTCAGGTCTCCCACTAGTATAGTTTTTTTTTTAACCCTTGTACTTTGGTGTATTGTCTCATAGGTGGAAGATTGGTAAGGGTGGGCAATGGGGGTCAAGTGACTTGCCCAAGGTCACACAGCTGGGAAGTGGCTGAGGCTGGGTTTGAACCTAGGACCTCCTGTCTCTAGGCCTGGCTCTCACTCCACTGAGCTACCCAGCTGCCCTAGTATAGTTTTACTATTTATTTCCTCCTTGAACTTCAATAGTTTCTCCTTTAAAAATTTAAATGCTATGCCATTTGGTGCATACATGTTGAGTACTGATATTTTGTCATTGTCTATAATGCCTTTTATAAGGATGTAATTACTTTTCCTATCTCTTTTAATCAGATCTATTTTTACTTTGGTTTTGTCAGATATCATGATTGTGACTCCTGCCTCAGTTGATGCCCAATAGATTTTGCTCCAGCCTTTTCCCTTTTCCCTGTGTGTATCTACCTGCTTCATATGTGTTTCTTGTAGATAACATATGGTAGAATTTTGGTTTCTAATCCACTCTGCAATTTGCTTCCATTTTATGGGTGAGTTCATCCCATTCACATTCAGATTTATGATTATCACCTGTGAATTCCCCAACATTTTTATTTCCTCTCCTTGTCCTGCCCTTTCTTCCTTTGCTATTTCCTTCTACAACAGTAATTTGCTTTTAATTAGTCTCCCTAATCTGCACTCTTATTTTACTTTCCTTTCTGCCCCCTCCCTTTTTATTACCCCTCCTATTTTTAGGGTCTATTAAATTCCCTCCCCAATATCTTTCCCTGCCTTTTTATATTCCCCATTACACTCCTTAGTTTTTTCCTCTCAACTTCCCTATAGGGTAAGATAGAATTTGACACCCCAATGGATCTAGAGACTCTTCCCTCTCAGAACTAATGCCACAAGAGTAAGGTTTGAGTATTACCAATTAGTACTCTTTTCCTCTCCTTCTTATCATAGTATTCTTCCCCTTCCCCTCCCATGTGCCTCTTTATGTGGTATAGATTATCCTGTTTTTCTTATTCCTTCAGGTTTCTCTTGATGCCATTTTCTATTCTCCCTTTTCTTTTTTTTGTATAGCATCTTAAACCACTTAATACCCCAACCTCTACCTGTGAATAATTCTTCTAACTACTAGAAGAATGAATAAAATTTTTGAAAGTGTTATTTGAATCCAGGTCCTCTTTATAGTCAAGAGGCCACTAGATGATCTGTTTCAAGGAAGCAGGAAGCTTGATGATCTTGCATGGACATCTTATAGGTCAGCAGATCAGGTCACCCTGACTGTCAGGGCTCACCCTTCAATATCAGTTTCTAGATATGGTCTAGACCCATATTGGTGAACCTATAGCATACGCTCTGGAGGGGGTTGCTCCTTTCCCCCTCTCCAAGAGTACCTGATTACATAAATCACATCACCTGCCCCTCTGCCCAGCAGCCCAGTGGGAGTGCTTTCCCCCTTCCCTGTCTGTGGTAAGGTACGGGGCTCACATGTCGTGTGAGGGTTGCAGAATCCAATGTTCTTTCAAATAGTCTAGACCAGTGATGGGCAAACTTTTTAAAGAGGAGGCCAAAGGAAAGGAAATGCTCATCTGTCAGTCTGTTTCTAAGACAACTCTTTCAAAGTTTCATTGTATTATATCCTACTCATTGTATTCATCAGATTAGGAGTAATGTCGTGTGGCCAGATAGAACATTTCAGGGGGCTGCATCTAGCCCACAAGCCGTACTTTGCCCATCACTGGTCTCGACCAGTAATGGCAAGCCTTTTAGAGACCAAGTGCCCAAACTGCAACCCTCACACCACATTGAAGGGTGAGCCCTGACAGTCAGGGTCACTTGATCTGCTGACCTATAAGATGTCCATGCAAGATAATCAAGCTTTCTGAAATGAAGCTTCCGGCTTCCTTGAAACAGATCATCTAGTGGCCTCTTGACTCTAAAGAGACCTGGATTCAAATATCACTTTTCCCACTTTTCCCACTAATGGTATGACCCTAGCAAAGATATCTTAATGTCTATAGATCTGTAATAATGATATTGTATGTAAAATACTACATATATTTTCAGGACCTATATAATTTAAAAGTTTGAATTAGCTGATTATCACAATGCTTTATAGAAATATAATATCTTTTTTTTTTTCAAAAAAGCCAAATGAAAGGGTCAGAAGAATTTAGAAAAGCCTTGGCTAATAGACACAAAATCTCTTGGCCAAGAGAGAATATCTGAAAGCAACACTGGCTTCTGGGCAAAATTCACCAACAGCAGTGATGGCAAACCTTTTAGAGATAGAGTGCCCAAACTCTGAACCTCATGCCTCATGTGAACTCCTACCTTACCCTAGACGGGGGAGGGAGGAATCACTTCCATTGGGCAGAGGGGCAGGTGATATGAGAAATGTCCTCAGGTGCTCATGAAGAGGGGGAAGGGAGAAGCCCCCTCTAGTACGCATGCCATAGGTTTGCCAACACACACCTACACAATATCATGGTAAAGGATAACACACAATTATAATCTACATCACTTTTTATTAAAAAGCAGTAAAACATGAGTGAAAAGGAAAACTAGTCTGCTGCATATTTTACTTGAGCTCCAACTAACCCAGATCATCTCAAGAGCATTTATAGATAAACCTGAAAGGAGGGCAACAAGTATATGGAAAATGAAACAGATTTCCCAACATATCTATTGTGATCTACTATATTGTCATCATCAATGAGAAAGAAACCAAACTTTAGCACCTTTTGTCACAGTATATGATGTACTAAGGAAATAGAGAAGGCATCTATATCACAAGCCTTTAATAAATGGAATGAGAGTGTTGGCATGGGTAATTCACAGTTATATCTTTGGTAACTTCCTATTCAAACTAACTATTCTTGGGAACTAGGTTCTTTGGTCAGGGACTTTCAATATGAACATTAAAGAAGTCTATTCACTAGAGTGTGAAGCATAAAAACCTTATAGGTAACAACGCATAGATGATTTATGAGAGGGAACTGGAAAAGGACTAGAAACCAACATTTCCCTCAAGGACTCAAAGTATCATATTTGAGATGGAAAGGACAAGAGGACCATTTAGTCTAAATCCTTGATTTTACATAGGAAGAAATTGGGGCACCAGAGACAAGAAATTATCTAACATCACAGAGGAGGGGGCAGTGGTTCAGTGGAATTATAGTCAATCCTAAAGTTGTAAGGTCTTGGGTTCAAATTTGGCCTCTGACACTTCCTAGCCGTATGACCCTGGGCAAGTCACTTAATACCCATTGCCTGTCCCTTACCACTCTTCTGCCATGGAACTAATACACAGTATTGTTTCTAATATGGGAAATAAGAGTTTTTTAAAAAGTCATGGAGGGAGAATAATTCAACAATTACCAAAGTAGAGTCTGATTGAGCTCATGGCAAGTGTTGGAGCTAGAAATGGTATTAGAAATCCCTTTGTCCAACTCCCTCATTTTACAGAGGCACAAATAGAGACCTAGAGCTCATATTAGAGCATTAACTAGAACCCGATTCTAACTCTCAGGTCAGAGCTATTTCAGATATATGTGTGTACAAATAAAGTATACATGAAATACATATAATATAGACATATAGCATGCATATGTTTATACAGGTATATGTGTATGGATGCATATATGGATGCATATATGGATGTATGAGTGTGTGTGTATACATGTCCTCCCTCGAGGAATTGAGGGAAAGGGAGTACCCATCCAGAACAGCTACCTTTGGTCTATGAACTCTGCAAAAGCAAAAACCCAGGAAGGGAGCCCTCTTACCAACCAAAGCACTTCCTTATCCTTAAGCTCTTAGATAGATACACTTAGAGACGGAAAGGAACTTGACATTGAGCCCAGTCCCTCCATTTTATATGAGAACATGGAAGCCAAGGGAGATAAAATTACTTGTGTCAGTTCATACAGGTTCCATCAAAGGTAGAATTTAACATTTCCTCCTGACTCTAAAACCAACACTCTATCCATTTTCCCATTATCATCCCCACCCTATCCCCAAGCCAATTCTCCCTCTTCACCTCTAGGCTAAGGAAGGACTTGATTCTAACCAGTCTCTCCTTCTTCCCAAGAAAACTGGAAAGGCAATTGATCTGTTCCCTCTTTCCCAGCAATAGTAACTCAATGCTACCTCCATGTTTGCCATCCTACCCCTGCCTCTTCCTTTAAAGGAATAGAATCCCTTGTCAATTAATCTGTAAATTTCTCATCCTCAAGCAAAGTCCTGGTGTCCATACCTGTATTTTTCCCCTACAATCAACAAAAAAAAACCAGGTGATTTGTGGGGTTCATGTTGCTATTCATAGAAAGAGACATGCTTTACATAGAACTCAATGGTTGACATCTCATTTGAACCTCCCAACAACCTGTAGGAGAGGTGCTGTATTATCCTCATCTTACAAATGAAGATAAAGTCTCAGAGAGATTAAACGGTCACACCAGTCACTCTCAGAGATTGTCCTGACTTCAGGTTCAGCTCTCTTTCCATGACATGACTACATCGTCTCCTTATGAATTACTGGGATCATGAGAAGAGGTTCTAAAGGATAAAATATCAATGATTGGCAGCCAGCAAGAAAAACATGGCCGATGTTCAGTCTAGAGTCGGCTAAATCATGAGCCCTTGCTTATCTCTCATTTGTTTTTATTATCTGCCTTCTGAATGTCCTCCCCTACACTTGGCTCTATATCACTGACAGTAAGATGGGTACTAGAGAAAGATGTGCTCTTAACAGTTTAAGTTTAATATCTTCTGTGAAAATAATTTCTCTCACCAATCATGTAGCGTTACAACGCTCTATGATTCCCGAAGCTTGGCTGGGAGATCCAAACCCTGTCATTTACAAAGCTCTAACTACCCGTGTAAACAACCGCATATTCCAAATAGAATGTAATGTTGGATTCATATTTTAAAATTCATTTCATTACTGTCTATATTGTAGCAAATGAAATGCTGGAAAGCTGAAAATGAGAACTGACTGCCCTGCTTTCCTCACTAAGGAGTTTTATAACCTGCATTGAAGGTGCCATCTTCTGGTGATGAAATTTCTCTTCGTACAGTAAGATGGTTCCTTTTCTTTTTCTTTTTACTGTGGGCATTGAATCTATTTATACAATAATCCCTGGACTGGTAGTTTATCAGCTAAATAATGAATATCTCTTAGAATAACGTAACTAGTTGGAAAGGTGAGAATCTGGGCACAAATGTGTCTCTTTTCTATTATACTCAACAGAAAGTCTAGTATGATACAATTAAATCATGGTACTTCCAATCTGGAACTGATCATATCTAATGCCATTGTATTGTCCTGCTATATTCTGACCTGAGGTGATCCTTGTAAAGGTTATCTCATTAGACCTTTCCATTTCTGTCTGCTCTAATATAAAGTTGTCTAGACTGCTCATGAAATCAACCTCTTTAACCGGTCTCAAAAGGGCTGTATGTACGTATGTGCATTGAAGGAACATGGAATCATGGGATGTTAAAACTAGAAGGGGCTTTCAGGTTCATGTAGTCCAACCCCCCCTCATTTACAAACAAGGGAATTAAGGAATGGAGAAATGAAGCTTGTTGCCTGGGGTCATACCAAGGATTAGTGACAGAATTGGGACTTAAATCTATTTCTCTAGATTTCTAGTCCAATGTTATTTCTGCTATCAATTAAAATCAACTCAATAAACATTTATTTATTTAATGTATGTTTGCAGAGATGTAATGTTCCCTCTGAGCTCTCGAGGCATCCAAAAAACATTATATTGTCTCATTATTCTCTTTCACACAGTTATTAATTGTTTCTATGATTTATTACTCAGTCCCCTCATTATTCAGGTTGGCATTATTAAGTCTCCATTTAGGTACATATCTTTTGCTTCTATTCCCTGTATAACTCTTTTCCCAGAAAGGACAATGAGCAATTATTAAGTACCTAGTGTGTGCCAAGAGAGAAACATTGTGGTATAAAGTTCAATGGTGTCAAACTCGAAGAGAAATGGGGGCCACTAAATCATTTACAAATTTCCTTGCAAGCTACATATTGACTTAGGCTTGAAGTACAATATTATCTTTCCTTTGTTGTATTTTTATTGTTAAATATTTCTTAATTCTATTTTGAACTGGTTCTGATTATTGGACATCTCTGGTGTAATGGATGGAGAGCTAACTTTGGAGCCAGGAAGAAACTGAGGCGAACAGGGTTAAGCGATAATTCCATAATCCCAGATAAAGATTATTTTGACGTTCTTTATTCCAGTAGTCACATTCCACAAATTGTGCCAGCGTTATGACAATGAGAAATATTGTTCTCCAGGCTTATATTAGAAAGTACGATTTGTGTCCCATCCCCGCTCTCTGCTCAGTTCTTTGCTGTTTTGTTCCCGATGTTGTATCAGTACAAACTGAGAAAGGGAAACTGGACACAGTTGTTGGTTCTTAGTCCCATTGTTGCTGGTCCTCTCTGATGCCCAGTCTGAATGCTCAGTGGGCTGGGGATTGCATGGAGTGTATCTGGCCACCGACAGGTTTCTATAATGCCAATCGTCCTGTTTGCCAGGCACCCCATCATGAAGGTTTTCACACTCACTGAAGCATGCGAACCAAACTTGTCTGTGTTTGTTCCATGCCTGTAAATACTGTTTGCTACAATTCATCCTGCTGGCTCAATTGGAAAAGTCCACGGAAACGAGACCCCCTTTTTTGAGTCCCTTCGGGTGCTCTTATTCAGAATTTTCCTTCACAGTGAAATAAATAAAGTTGTGGCATGCTGTAGCACGGGCCATTTTAACCCATCACAGTGAAATTGGACAGGGATTGTGAAGCTGGTCTATGCTGGTCATTTCACTTTGGGGTTTTAAAGAGAATATCTCTTTATACAACTTCTACCTGCTTAGTGTCTACTAAAGAAAAGACAACCTGAATGGCTGAAATTGCAAGTTAAACAGCACCAGGGTTGCTAAAGAATGCTAGGTCAAGAAGAACGTCATTGAATAAAAGTGTCATAAATCCTTTATTTAGGGGCAGCTGGGTAGCTCAGTGGATTGAGAGCCAGGCCTAGAGACGGGAGGTCCTGGGTTCAAATCTGGCCTCAGACACTTCCCAGTTGTGTGACCCTGGGCAAGTCACTTGACCCCCATTGCCTACCCTTACCACTCTTCCACCTATGAGTCAATGCACAGAAGTTAAGGGTTTAAAAAAATCCTTTATTTAAATTATTTAAATTAAAATATCTACTATCTTCAGACATTTGGACATTCCGGTGGTGAAGGAATAACAGTGAAGTCACAAATAGAAGCAACTGAAACAGATATTTGCTATCCCAGGACCAACATGACCAGATTCATTCTCCATGCCTAGTCAGGGAAATACAGTTGCAGGTAAAAGAGAAACTGATTGAAATGGTTCCTATTCTTTACAAAATCATAGATTGGTGACAAGAAGGTGACTTAGGGGCCACATTTCCCCAAAATCCCCATTTTACACATGAAAGTCTGAGACTTAGAGAAGTGAGATGATTTACTTGACTATGGACACATCAGTGGAGAGCCAAGGTCTTCCTGATCCAAAATCTACCACTGAGGTTCCAAACCAGATCTTTATTTCAAATAGAATGACAATTAAAAAAAAAAAGTTAATTTCTTTTTCTTTGATTTTTGGTTCCATTGAATTAGTTGGGAAGAGGACAATTAGATTTTTGCTTTGAGTAAATACAAGTTGAATAATAATGATAGATGGAGATTAGATTTGCCTGTGAAAATTCTCTGAAAAACTAAAAATTAAATACCTTTAAAATAGGATACATTTTGTAATCCTGTAATCTGAAGTCTTGTTCTCTGCTTTCTCCCTTCTCTTCTGGTCTGTTCTCCCTGTCTCCCTCTCCCTTCCCTTCC
>NC_058134.1:30116848-30224079 GCF_016433145.1 Gracilinanus agilis
CCTTCTTGGCCTAGCAGTACCAGATCTTAAACTGTACTATAAAGCAGCAGTCATCAAAACAATATGGTACTGGTGAAGAGACAGAAAGGAGGATCGGTGGAATAGACTAGGAGTAATCAACCTCAGCAAGACAGTTTTTGATAAACCTAAAGAACCAAGCTTTGGGGACAAAAACCTGCTATTTGACAAAAACTGCTGGGAAAATTGGAAAACAGAGAGATTGGGCCTAGATCAACATCTCACACCCTACACCAAGGTAAACTCAGAATAGGTGAATGGCTTGAATATAAAGAAGGAAACTATAGGTAAATTGGGTGAGCACAGAATAGTATACTTGTCAGATCTATGGGAAAGGAAAGATTTTAAAACTAAAAAAGACAGAAAAAAATCACAAAATGTAAAATAAATAATTTTGAATACATTAAACTAAAAAGTTTTTGTACAGACAAAACCAATGCTACCAAAATTAGAAGGGAAACAACAAATTGGGAAAAAAATCTTTATAACAAAAAACTCAGATAAAGGTCTAATCACTCAAATATATAAGGAACTAAATCAATTGTATAAAAAATCAAGCCATCTCCCAATTGATGAATGGGCAAGGGACATGAATAAGCAATTCTCAGAAAAAAGAAATCAAAACTATCAATAAGCATATGAGAAAATGTTCTAAATATCTAATAATTAGAGAAATGCAAATCAAAACAACTCTGAGGTATTACTTCACACCTAGCAGATTGACTAAAATGACAGCAAAGGAGAGTGATGAATGTTGGAGGGGATGTGGCAAAATTGGGACATTAATGCATTGCTGGTGGAGTTGTGAATTGATCCAACCATTCTGGGTGGCAATTTGGAACTATGCCCAAAGGGCTTTAAAAGACTATCTGCTTTTTGATCCAGCCATAGCACTGCTTAGATTATACCTCAAAGAGATAATAAGGAAAAAGACTTGTACAAAAATATTTATAGCCATGCTCTTTGTGGTGGCAAAAAATTGGAAAATAAGAGAATGTCCTTTGATTGGGGAATGGCTGAACAAATTGTGGTATCTGTTAGTGATGGAATACTATTGGGCTGAAAGGAATAAAGAACTGGAGGAATTCCATGTGAACTGGAATGACCTCCAGGAATTGATACAGAGTGAAAGGAGCAGAACCAGGAGAACATTGTCCACAGAGACTGATCCACTGTGGTAAAATCGAACATAAGGGACTTCTGTACTAGCAGCAATGCAAGGATCCAGAGCAAGGCTGAGGGACTTATAAGAAAGAAAACTAGCCACATTCAAAGAAAGAACTGTGGAAGGAGAAACACAGAAGAAAAACAACTGCTTGAACACATGGGCTTGTAGGGATATTATTGGGGATGTAGATACTAAATGATAACTCTAGTCCAACTATCAATAATATGGAATTAGGTCTTGATCAGTGATACATGTAAAACCCAGTGGAATTGTGAGTCAGCTAAGGGGGGTTAGGGTGGATTGGGGGAGAGGGAAAGAACATGAAATATAGGAGAAAATATTCAAAATAAAGATAAAAAAATAAAAAATTAAAAAATAAAGTCCCACCTTCTACAGGAAGCCTTCCTTAGTTCTCCTTAATCTTAGTGCTTCCTCTCTGTTGATCACCTGCAATTTATCCTATCTATATCTTGTATATAAATAGTTTGTACGTTTTGTGCCACATTACAGTGGGAGTTCCTTCACACCATGGACCTTCTTTTCCCTTTCTTTGTACACCCAGCCCTTTGCATGATGCCTTACACCTTGTTGGGGCTTAATAAATCCTAGTTGACTGACTTTGATTGGCATTCCAATAAGCCCTACTTTTCTACCTCTAGGTAGGAGAGACAAAAAAATCATTTTAGCTGTAACAAAACAGATTTGAAATTGTTTTAAACAGTAGAAAATCCTGGATATGTGATAAGAGGGACTGAGTTAGTCTCAGTTCTTCCGGTTTCTTTCAATAGGACCTTGGGTGGGTGATTATGTCAGGGTCTGCTTTTATGCAGTCTAACCAGTTTAATCCTATAAGTGTTGTGGTCATGATAGCATGGTGGGTTGGTAAGAATGGATAGTTTCAGGACAGGGACAAGACTGAATCCCATCTTGGACACTTACTAGCTATATGATTATGGACAATTCATTTAATTTGATTAACTCTCTGAGCTTGAATCCTAATCTATAAAATAGGGAAAACAATATACCAAGGGTATCTACTTCACATGACTGCTCTGAAGGTCAAATTAAATCTTTAAAAAATATTTTTATGCTTTTAAGTGTCATATAAGCAACACTTTAAAATAAAATTCTATGTGCATTTCTAGAAATATTTTTAAATGCATTTATATACATGTTATATAAATAATACCATATATAAATAACGGGTCAATCCTTAACCATTTATACTGAAACAAAGACTGACATGTTCTGAGAAGTGATGTTTTCTAAAGGATATCTACTTACCAATGAAAGACTTCTTAAAAGTCAAATGATCATATGTCCATTTGCTCAGGAAAAGATCCAGACATCCAACAGTTCTTAACTTTGGGTCTACAGACCCCCAAAGATCATGTGGACAAATTTCAGGGTATTTGGGAACTTAGATAGAAAAAGAAGTACCTGGTTATTTCTATTATAATCTTATGTAATTTATTTTATGCATTTAAAAATATTCCTCTGAGAAGAGGACCATAGGTTTCACCAGATGGTCTAAGGAGCCTATAACACCAAAAAGTTTAAGAATCATTAGACAAAGAACTGTACCCTTGGTCTACTCTATGGCATCCAGACTTCCATATCATTTTGTCTTAGGCTGGAACTTTCCCCAGCACCTGGAACCTCCTCACTCTGGAAAGATCCAATCATCCATCAGGTCTTCTCAACCTAGAACATCCCTCTAAGAGGTCCACTCTTTCTCCCATTGATGAGTTATGCTAGAGCCTCCATTTTGTAGAAGAACTTATGCTAACCTTCATGCCACACAAGTCCCATTTTGAAGTTCAAAATGATGCCCTTGTGCCAAACACCTTACCTTCTCCCTCCTCTCTTTCCTCTTTTCCCTCCTCCGTTGGTTTTCAGCTCTCTTTATGGCTTGTCTCCTCATTAGATTACAAGTGCTTTGAGGGCAGGGACTAATCTATCTTTTTGCTTGTGTTTGTATCTTCAGTGCTCAGTACAGTGCCTAGTACATCATGAGTGGTACAAAACCTGCCTCTGACTGAGCCTGAATAAAGAAATTCCCATCTCTGGAGATGGAATGTCTCAAAATAGTGGAAGTTCTTGGACCAAAAGGAATGATTCCTAGCCAAATGGGGAAGAGTAAATAAAAGTTACTTAAGAAAAGTTCATGCATTATAGAGGAAATGAAGCATTTTATATGGACTGCTAGACTTGTAGGCAAGAAGATCTTAGTTCAAATCCTATATGTGACCACAGGCAAATGGTATAACTTTTCTGAGCCTTATACAGCACATAGTCTGCATTGGAGGAGGGAGTTTGCACACCCCTGAAATCTTAGGTCCCAGTCACATATACAACTATGTATTTACCTAATTCTCAGCAATAAAGAATTATAGAATTTCTGAATTGGAAGAGATTTCAGGAGCCATTGGGTCTAACCAATATTTGAAAAAGCCCCTCTCTAACAAAGTGGGGAAATATTAGTTCATTAGTGATGCATCTGCTACTGGGAAAGTGTGGTACATTAGTTCTGAAGCCAGAAGACCCTGGGTTTGAATCCTCCTCCTTATATTCACTATCTATCTGACTTTGGATATAATCTGTCTGGGCCTTAGTTTCCTTATCTGTAAAATAAAAGGATTGGACTAGATGGCTTTAAGGCCCTTTTCAGTTCTCTTTCCATGATCTTATGATTCTGATCATCCTAATACATAAGATACATCCCAACTTCTTTCTCAGTTATATCCTTTAACCTAAGTCTATGCCCAACTGTATGAAGTTGATTTGACTTCCCTTGAAACCAAGGATGTCTACACCACTTCTTTGTGGGTAGGAAACCTATTTTTCCTCTTCCTTTCCACCCTTTCCCACACCATGTTTGCAAATGCACTGGAGGATCTGCCATATTTAATCACATTATTAGCTCAATTGAAAAAAGCTTGAGAAGTGTTTGCTTCCTCACGTGATAATTAAGACAAAACACACTCTCAAACCTAATCCTTGGGATCAGCACAAAGTTCCATTTCTCAAAAGAACGCAAAGGGAATGATGAAATCAGCAACATGGAAATAAATGGGTGACTTCCACACTTCCCAGGCCATCAAGTCCTCACTACCAAAACTTTGGGAAAATCACAGATGGTGCAATTATCTTCAATGCTTGACTAGTGAAATACAAAATCTCACCATTTTTCTTTCAGCCTTATAAACAGAAGTCAAGCATCTACTACCGCAATAAATATTAGGTAGCAGGCCTTGCCAATGATAAGAAGAGAATATCATAGTATAGATGTAAAGAAATAGACAGAGAATGGGAAGAGCAATTAGATTAGATCACACTTATTGAAGAGACTGGATTTTTATGACTCAGAATAAGGCAGGTTATTTTGCTGGCATAATTCCAGAGCTATTACTCTGGGAAAGCTTTCCTGACAGAATATTTGGTCCATTGGGAAAAGTATTGCTCTGGGCTCAAATCTCCTATCTGATCATAAATAGGCAAATCGCCTGACCGTTTGCTGGTCCTTGGTTTCCTCCGGAGTAAAAAATGAGGGGATCAGATAGATAGTCTCTGAGACCACGTCTAGCTCTGTGATGCTGAGATCCTTCATTGAAGCCATGATTTTTATTGATATAGATTTTTACATTTATCTTTATTTCTTCATTTTTCAGGTGCATGTAGAAACAAGTTTTGACAATTGTTTTCTAACATTTTAGGATTCAGATTTTCTCCCTTTCTCTTCCCCACCTTCTCCCCAAGGTGGTAAATAGTCTGATCTAGGTTATACCAATTTCCATATTGCTCATGTTGTGATAGAAGATACATACAATGAAAATCTCATGAAGGAAATAAAAGCAGAAGAAGGCATTCTTTGATCTGCACTCGGACTCCAACAGTTCCTTCTTTGATTGGGAATAGCATTTTCATCGTGAGTCCTTTGGGGTTATCTTGTAAACTTGCTTTGCTGACAATGACTCAGTCTTTCACATTTGATCATCATATAATATTCCTGTTACTGCATACATTGTTCTCATGATTCTGCTCCCTTCCCTTTTTCTGCATCAGTTCATATAAGTCTTTCCAGGTTTTTTGGAACTCATTCTGTTTGGAACATTTCTTATAGCACTAGAGTATTTTATTACAAATATATACCACAATTCATTCCTTCATTCCCTATATGATGGACAACCCTTCAGTTTCCAATTCTTTGCCCCTCAAAAATATTTTGGTACAGGTAGATCCGTTTCCTCTTTTCTCTGATCTTTTGGGGATAGACTCGGCAATGGTACTGCTGGGTCAAAGGGTATGTTTAGTTTTATAGCCCTTTGAGCCTGGTTCCATACTACTCACCAGAATGGTTGTATCAATTCACAGTTCCACCAACAGTATGTTACCGTTCCAATTTTCCCAAATCTCCTCCAACACTTATCATTTTCCTTTTTGGTCATGCTAGATAATTTGTATTGATATAGATGTTACCTCCAAACTCCAGTGGTGTGCAGCTATGTGGAACAACAGATAGGGTGCCTGAAGTCAGGAGGACTTCTCTTCATGAATTCAAATTTGGCCTCAGACACTTACTAGTAGGGTAACCCTGGACAGGTCACTTAAACATGTTTGCCTCAGTTTCCTCATCTGTTAAATGAGCTGGAGAAGGAAAGGACAAATCACTCCATTATCTATGCCAAGAAAATTCCAAATGGGATTGTGAAGAGTTGGATACAACTAAAATAACTAAACAAACACTGCCTCATCTCTGTCTGCCTTTCTGACCCTGGGTTATTTTTGCCCATATCTTTCCACAAATCCTCAATGGAGGTTCCTCTCACAACAGGCAAGCGATGGGAGCACAGAACTTCTTCTAGATCCCTTAATGTTTATTCTAGTTCTAATGCACCAACCTGTGCTGTATTTTGCACTTAATGATATCATTTGTCAATAGGAGCATCTGAAATACATCACCGTTAACGAGAAAACCCTCTTTCATTTAGAATCTGGGTTGGACACAGGATCTTAGCTTTAGAGCTGGAAGGGGCCATGAGGTCATCTAGTTCAACAAACTAGTTTTTACAGATGAGGAAACTAAATTACTAATTTTATAGATGAGTAAACTGAGGCCCTGCGAGGGTAAGATTCAAGTCTCAATCTTTCTAATTCCAAATCTAGCTCTCTTTTCATGATTACATCATGACCCCTCTCTAGGCATCTCCATGACACAGAAGCAGATGTCGCCTCATTTTAAGCCTTTTAAAATTTGTAATTGGGGGTTTGGCAAGCAAAGTTCTCCCTCTTGTCACATCTTTCAATGAATATTGTATGATATTTACTCAAGCATGGAAGAAATCCTTACAGCAGCATTTTGTTCATTCAATCACAAAGCATTTATTAAATGCCTACTATGTGCCCGATACTGCATACACAGTGTAAGAGTAATGATGCCTGCCCTCAAGAAGCTTACACTCTAGTGAATCAAATGACTTTTTAAAATATTTTCATACTAGATCATATTACCTGCTGCCTCAGGGAGGTGGGAAGGGGAAGAAGAAAACATGGATCATAAATGATTATAAAAATTGTATCCATACATAAAATGATTCATAAAGCAGCCAATGCAGTGGGATCTTAGGGTCTCTGCAGCAGAGATTCTTAAATTTTTTTGTGACATGAGAGTCTATTGAAGCCAGTAGACTCTTTCTCAGAATGATCCTTTCTGATGCATAAAATAAACTACATAGGATTACAAAGGAAACCAATTATACTGAAATCTTGCTATCTTATATCTCCATCCATTTTTGTCTCTATAGATATCCATACACAGTTGAATTGCAGTAGATAGATCTAGATAGAGCTACACACACACACACACACACACACACACACACACACACACACACACACACACTTATGAGAAAGGCATTTTCCTAATGCAGAGGGCTCAGATGTGTTTTAGGGAACCATACAATTTCTTAGATACATTATCTCTGAATTTCAGTATCTGGCACTCCCTAAAGATAACCATAACCTCATTTTATAAGTATATAAACTCACCAGACATGAAATAGAGATTTTTTTAACTAAGTAGCTCAAGTGGATAGAGAGATGCAGTGGCCTAGAGATGGGTAGTCTTGGGTTCAAATTTGGTCTTAGATACTTCCTAGCTGTATGACCCTAGGCAAGTCAATCTTCACATTGCCTAGCCCTTACCTCTCTTCTGACTTAAATTGGATATTTAGAATAGATCCTAAAATAGAAGGTAAGGGTTAAACACACACACACACACACACACACACACACACACACACACACACACAAAGTTAATGGAAACTAATAAACCCATTGAATAATCCTGCCCAGGGAAATGTATACACTTTGTGACTTACAGTATTGTCCTGGATATGGCTCAAATTGTGAGGAAATGAGTTCCATTGCCCCGTATTAGTTCTTTTCTCCACAAGTCCTCTGTGTTGTTTCTTGTCTTTGGCCAATTTCTTCCTCTTCCAGCAGGTGTCACTGGGATCCTGTCTCTCAGTGGATCAGTTTTGATTTCCTTAAATGTTTTTTCCACTCCTAGGAGCCATCTTCATCTTTTTTTTGTCTTTTCTCTCCTGCCTAGTCTCTCTTCCTGATACCTATCTATGTTTTGCTATCCTCTATATTTCATCTGGAGACAGTCTTGTTTGGGGTAAAGGAGTCAGAAGACCTGAGTTCAAATCTTGTCTTTGTGTAACCTTGGGAAAGACATTTCATTTCCCAGTGTCTCTTTTTCCTCATCTTTAAGTGAGGAGTTGAATTAGGTCTCTGGAGGGGTCTCTGGGGTCTCTTCCAGGTCTAAACTGCTGATGCTGGGAGCTCTCTTCCAGATCATGGAGCCCATTTCCAATTCAGCTTTATCCCCAATGTAATGTAGGACCCCTTCAGCAGATGATACTCATCCCCTTTGGTAGGGGACCAGATCATTAACCTTTATAGGACAAACCTCTGAAAGTATTTCAGAGCTCCAAAACACCTATTAGTCTTCAGCCAACTTTTGGGTCCAGATCGAATGCATCTTGCACTCATACCAGCCCCTCTCACCGAGTTGGATTTAAGGAAGCACTTTGGGTGTCTTCATCAGTTAAACTGAATGTCCTCCTGGGAGAGTTAACTTATTTAAATAACCCAAGATTGCTGTGGAAAATATAACAAGTTAGGAAGGAGAGGCAGAACTGGCTGTGCCCCCAGCCTGCGTTTCTATGCTGGGGAGACTAAGTTGGATAGTCTATGCAATTAACAAGAATAATCAGTTACCCAAAACATGTCATTCCCCAACCATTTAGAAGAGCTTCCTGTGCATTCTGTTTTAACTGGAGCCCTTCCTGTTTGCTGACTTATTTTGATTTCAAGATGACAGTGATTACTGGCATGCACAAATAGGTATTCATTTATCCCAGTTTTTGACATTTCCCCAAGGTTTTTTTTTTATTTCATAGTATCATAGATTGTCAGGATGATGAAATACCTTAATGATCACCTAGAGCAGTGATGGGCAAACTTTTTAAAGAGGGGGCCAAAGGAAAGGAAATGCTCCTCTGTCAGTCTATTTCTAAGGCAACTATTTCGAAGTTTCATTGTACTATATCCTACTCATTGTATTTGTCAGATTAGGAATAATGTTGTGCTGTCGGATAGAACATTTCAGGGGGCTGCCTCTGATCCATGGGCTGTAGTTTGCTCATCCCTGACCTAGACTAATGGCCTCATTTTTAAAGATAAGAAATCTGAAACCTAAAGATATGAAATGATATTCTTTAGGTCATAAAGCTAGATGATGGCAAAGGCAACAGTTAGAACCTGGGACTCCTGAACTCTATCTAGGATTCCTTCTAGTGGGAACTGGATGGAAAGGGGACAGAGCACTGATCTTGGAGTTAGGAAGACATGAGTTCAAATCCAACCTTTGACACTTCCTAGCTATACAAATCTCGGTAAGTCACTCAACTTCTGTGCTTTTATGTCCTCAATTATGAAATGAGGATAATAATAGCACCCCCTCCTTGTATTGTGAGGGTGGAATGAGATATTATCTGGAAGGTGCTTAGCACAATGCCTAGAACATAGAAGGCACTTGATAAATGCTTGCTTTCTACCTTTCTGACATGTTTGTATTTTGTGTTGTGGGTGGTGGATTTTATTTTTGTCTTACTTTAATTCTTAAAGAATCAAGAGTAGAAAGCATTGATCATCTTAGTCTAATTTATGTCCTTTCCAGATGAAGAAATTGAGGTCAAAAGAAGAGAAATAACACCCCCTCCTCTCCAGGCACCACAGGGTGTAAGGAGTAGAGCTGGACTTCCAACCCAGATCTTCTAATGTTGGTTCTTTCCCTGCATTTGGCATGGATTCCATGAAAGAGGACATTTACTAGATAGAATCAAGAAACCCCAAAATTTCCATTTAGTCTTTAAATATGTTCCATTTAGTGTCAAGAAGAAAGAGAGACTATGCCACATATATCGGATACTAGAGAGTAGTTGGAAGATTTACTTCTGAATTCATTAGTCATGAGGTCCAAACATATGTCAGGTAATTGACTTATTTATTACAGTCAAGAAATCAGCAGCAATAACAGAAAACAAAATATATTTCTAAAAACATCATTCTTGTACCCTAATCTTGTATCTCACATCAAAACTCAAAATTTTACAACATAATTCTTTATTTAATTTCATTTAAACCTACTTTTTCTGTACCTATAATAGCAGAGGCAGGCTTAGACTTGCTTAAAAAGGAAAACTTCCTAACAATTAAAGCTAATTAAAAATGAGACAGGAATTCCCAACAGTAGAGGTCCTCAAGAAGAGGATCTATAACCATTTGGGTGGGAGTGTGTCATAGAGGAGATTATTAGTCAGATACAAATTGGACTGGGGTTCCTAAATTCTCTTCAAACTCTGAAATTCTGTGATTTATCTAATCATCTAACTAAAATAAATTATACTTTACAACAAGGAAGGAAGGAAGGAAGGAAGGAAGGAAAAAAGGAAGGAAGGAAGGAAGGAAGGATGGTAGTTGTGAAATTATAGAGAAATAACCTTGGCTTACTCTTTTTTTTTTTTTTAAACCCTTACCTTCCCTCTTAGAATCAATAATATTNCCAGGGCCGCCAGATGGCAGTACAGGAGAAGCAAAGAAAAGGTCTCCTGCTTTTCTCCATAGATGTGAAGTTTTATATTTGATCACTTTGTGTCTATGGGAGAAGACAGCGTGCTCTGATGGTAAATAAAACGATCCTTTACTAAAGGAATCTCTTACTAAAGGAAATGGGGGGGGCAGTGCAGAAGTGGAAGCAACTTGGGGTTGGAGGGGGCGGCAAAGTGGAAGCAAGGCAGACCTTTTCTTTAGAACGTGGCTTATGCAAAAACTAACAGGCAGCTCTCTTTTAACCTGGGAGAAGTGTGGGATGCTAAGTAGAGCCCTGAATAAGGGAGAGAGCTGAGTTCTAGTGATAAGCTGACTCTGCTATGGGGCATCCTTGGCCTTGAGTAAGTCACTGAAGTCAGGACCTCAGAGTCCTCATTTGTTTTTGTTTTTGTTTTTGTTTTTAAACCCTTGTACTTCGGTGTATTGTCTCATAGGTGGAAGATTGGTAAGGGTGGGCAATGGGGGTCAAGTGACTTGCCCAGGGTCACACAGCCGGGAAGTGTCTGAGGCCGGATTTGAACCTAGGACCTCCTGTCTCTAGGCCTGACTCTCACTCCACTGAGCTACCCAGCTGCCCCCAGAGTCCTCATTTGAAAAATAAAGAAATGTGGAGAGATGATCTCTTCCGACTGCTTGCAGCTTTTCCTATGGATGATGGTAGAATAGTTTTCCCCAACTTTTTCTTGGCTTTTATTGCAGCAATGCTTCCCAAGGTCAGTGAGTGCTGCTCATCCACTGTTACGATTAAAAGTGATAAAGACTGATATAAATATAAAAATTAGTATTTTAATTAAAGCCATGGCCATGCTGGTAAAATATATATATAAGACCGTGCCTGTTAGTATTTAAACTCCTGCCTCAGCCATTTTACCTTTCTTACCTTCTCGCTCAGGTAGCTAAAAGAGGAAGTTCCAAGTCACTTCCCCCTATTTAAAGCCGTCCCTCACCTTGAATACGTAATCCAAAACAGGAAACCCAGGAAACCCGTTGGATCATGGGAAATGTAGTTCCAAATATCCCAAGTGATTTTAATATCAATATCACGGAGTGTTGTAGGGAATTATGAACCAAGCACTCATAGAAATGAAAAAGTTAAGAAAGAGCCACTCAGCTCCTTTCGGTTCCTAAGGTTCATTCATAGAACCCTAGATCTTAGCACTGGGTATGTGGCTCTTAGAATAGAATGTTCTTTAACTATGGAAACATTCATGTTTGTGCTTATTAAATTCATAATAATAAGAGAAAAAAGATTTTTTTTTAAAAATAGGATGTTAGATCTCAGAGTAGGGTATAGTGGAAAGAGCCCTGATTCTAGAGTCAGAAGACCTGACCTCAGATTTTGGTTCTGCCACCCCTTGCCTGGGTGACTTGGGCAAGTCATTTAACCTCTCTTAACTTCCATCTTCTACTCTGTAAAATAGGGGAGAGGAGCTGATGGCTTAATCGCCCAGATAGATGTCTTCCAACTCTAATTCTTGATTCTGGGAACAGCCCATACCACTGACTTTTCTTCTCTTCCTGTAATAAGTAATTTTGTGACTTAGAATACTAGGAACCCAGGCTCCTGGAAATTCTTCTCTTCTACTTATCCAGAGTCATTTACTCTTATTTCCTCCGTGTCTATAATTACTTTTTTAAGAGTAGTAGGTCTGGGGGCAGAGCTAGGTGGCTCAGTGGATTGAGAGATAAGCCTAGACACAGGAGCTCCTGGGTTCAAATCTGGCCTCAGACACTTCCCAGCTGTGTGACCCTTGGCAAGTCACTTGACCCCCATTGCCCAGCCCTTACCACTCTTCTGCCTAGGAACCAATACATAGTATTGATTCTAAGATGGAAGATAAGGGTTAAAAAAAAAAAGAGTGATTAGGTCTTTGGAAAAGATTTTCCTATTTTAGTCAAATTGGTTTCCTATGGTGACTCACCATCTTCTTTTATTCCATATTCTTTGAACCTTTACTGTGTTTTTTAATTGCTATTTCTTTTTTTTCCTCCATAGATATGCCATGGAATCTTTTTCATCTATGTTTTGATCCACAAACATATACATTCTCCAAACCGGCTTTTTAAAAATTAAATTGTCTCTACTCATCTCTTATTGGTCCTAAACTTTTCCTTGTCATCCTCTCAATTATCTAATTTGGCTTTCATAGTTGATTTTCCAACAATTCCTTCCTGTTCAGGATCAACTCTTCAAGAACCAAACATAGGATTTTTTTTTAAACTGTGTCCCAGAAATAATGATGAATTAAATGAAACGATCAATATCTAGGAGGAGAGAGCTTATGTGTTCCGGTGTGGCGATGGTTCTGGGACATGATTTTCTCTCAGGTAAGATCATCTTTGGAGAGCCATCGTATTCCCAGAATGCTTAAGGCAGTGGCATTGATTGAGAATAGAGAAAAGCATCTCCCTTGGGGAGAGGTCTTTGTAGGGAGCAGAGGAATGACAGAAAGGTTTTCTGTTTGTTTTTTAACAAGCAAAGAAGAAAAAAAGATTGAGTGAAAGACAATGGATGGTGATGGGAAGAGATAGATGCCCACCATCCCCAGTTCTATAGCATCAAACCCTGGAACTCTATTATGCTATCCTGGAGGGCCAGGCAGGTGTAGGCTGGATCTTAGCATGAGCCCTAGATATACATCGTCCCCGCAAGACTGTGGCCCCAGGAGGTAATAACTTCCCAGACCTGCAAAGTAAGAAAGAGATGAATGAATAATAGTTTATATCCTATAAAAAGAGAAATTAGTGCCATTGCTGTGCAGGGAACCAGCGTGTAGAAACTGTAATGGCTAAAGTTCCTGCAATATCCCAAACCTGGAAGTTTGGGAAGTGGAGAAGTGGAAAAGTCCAGCGGTGGTCCCATCCCGAGCAGTGGCCACCAGAAACGGTGTACTGAGCATATTTGACTCCCAGAACAGATCCTTTTTTTTTAAACCCTTAACTTCTGTGTATTGGCTCCTAGGTAGTGGTAAGGATGGGCAATGGGGGTCAAGTGACTTGCCCAGGGTCACACAGCTGGGAAGTGGCTGAGGTCACATTTGAACCTAGGACCTCCCATCTCTAGGCCTGACTCTCAATCCACTGAGCTACCCAGCTGCCCCCCCAGATCCTTTTTTAAAAACTCTCATCTTCTGACACATGTTAAAACCAGTGGAAATCGGCATCGGCTAATGGGGGGGGGGGGAGAAGGGTTTGAAGGGGGGTGAAGGGGAAAGTAAAAACATAAATCATGTAACCATGGAAAATTTCTCTAAAAAATAAAAAATTTTAAAATAAAAGAAAATGAAATCATGATTACAAAAAACAAAACAAAACAAAACTCTCATCTTCCATTTTAGAATCAATACTTTGTATTGGCCACAAGGCAGAACAGTAAGAGCTAGGCAATGAGGATTAAGTGGCTTGAGCAGAGCCACACAATTAGTGAGTATCTGAGGACAGATTGAACCTAGAACCTCATGCCTCTAGGTCTATCTCTGCTCCACACAGATCCTCTTTGTTTTTTAACACCCACCTCATCTATACAGCAAAATTATTTTCAGTAATGATCATAAAATAAAACAACAGTTGGAAAGGATATACAGTAAAAAAAGCCTTTCTTTTCATGAACTTTCTATATATATTTATACTATAAATTTTTTTCAAAATAAAATGAATATTTTAGTATAAAAAGAAAATAGTATTGAATTAATGCTTTATCATGAATATATTTTTTTGAAAATGAGAGAAAACCCATTCCTACCTATTAGGCTATGCTAGTAATGAATAATAACGTTGTTGATTCTGTTTTCAAGCTTTAACTTCTGAAATTAATCACTGACTCATCAATGGTATTGGCCTTTGCATTATTATAACCAATATGATGGCCAATTATAGCACTATTATAGCCAAATTTATCCATCCATCTTTGCATGTAGGTGATCCTAGCATACTTTTTTATTTATTTTAATTTAGAAAAGTTCCTTTCACATGAAGCAAAGGATATACAAATAATTAGGGACAATTTTAAACATAAAGCTACATTTGGCAGAAGTGCATAAAAGTCTGGTATGAGTCAATTTTAATGAAAATTAAAACATCCACAATATAATTTAAGAAATTACTAAATCAGGGCAGCTAGGTGTCTCAGGGAATTGAAAGATCCAGGCTTAGAGATGGGAAGTTCTGGGTTCAAATTTGACTGCAGATACTTCTTATAGGTGACCCTGCTTGAGTCACTTAACTCCCACTCCCTAGCCCTAGCTTCTCTTCTGCTTTGGAAACAATACATCATATTGATTCTAAGATGAAAGACGAGGGTTAAAAAAAAGAAATCATTAAATCCTACCACTGACATAACTTTTTTTCTTAATTCATTCTTTAGTTTTAAAAATAATTATAATTTCAAAAGACAAATTTCTATTTTAAAGTTTACCAAAAGATCAAATTCAGTAAAATATTTTGTACTCATGGCACAAAAATATCATCCCTTACAGTTCATTCTATTTTATTGTTCTAAATTTTAAACACAAATGAAAACTTCAAGTGGACCCATAGAATGAAAATGGAAATAATTCAACTCTTTCTTTACTCTTCAATCCCTTTGCTATTGTGGCATTTTGAATTTACTTATTATTTTTTTAATTTATAATATTTTTTGATTATATAGAAAATGTAAAGAAATACACATGTACATACATACCCATAGTACATATATGGAAACCTTTGATATTCAAAAATTTGGTTATAGAATGAGTAAGTTATAGAGGACATTTTGGGGGGAGGGGACAATTGATACCGTGTTCTCAGGCAGAAGCTCTGAGAATCTTTTATTTCATTTTTTAATTTTTATTTTGAATATTTTCCCATAGTTACATGTTTCACATTCTTTCCCTCTCCCCCAAATCCCCCAAACCCACCTTAGCCGATGCACAATTCCACTGGGTTTTACATGTATCATTGATCAAGACCTAATTCCATATTATTTGGACTAGAGTTATCGTTTAGTGTCTTCATCCCCAATAATATCCCCATCAGCCCATGTGTTCAAGCAGTTGTTTTTCTTGTGTGTTTCTCCTCCCACAGTTCTTCCTCGAAATGTGGCTAGTTTTCTTTCTCATAAGTCCCTCAGGCTTGCTCTGGATCCTTGCATTGCTGTTAGTTGTGATGTCCGTTATGTTCGATTGTACCACAGTGTATCAGTCTCTGTGTACAACGTGAATTTACTTTTTAAATGCAGGAATATATAGTACCTTAAAGTCTAGAAATACTAGAGTGATTGAATGATTCCAAACCATTAAAATTTTTCTCTATAAACCATTGAATGTATTTGAGTCAGAATGCATTGGGGGCCAACCAGGATCATGAACAGTTTGGAATTTAGACCAAGGAAAGATTGTTGCAGGAAGAATATTTTATCATTAGAATGTGAGCTCCTTGAGGCCAGGGTCTGTCTTCCTAGCATGCAGCAGGTGCTTAATACATATTAATTGATTAACAGACCAACAATGCAAGTTGGTAATAAAAAGCAATCCAGTTTTTAGTCACCTTTATTATCATTTCTAAATTCTCTACATCTTCTGCTCACAACCAACTGAAGCTAACTGCTGCCATCACCTCATTTTGGGTACCTTGGTGGTCACTAGTTTTCCTTAAAAGTGCAGCATTTAATCCAGTCATCTACCCACCTCCTATGGTGTTGAAGGACTGAGGAATCCCTAAAGAGCACTGTCTGCCCAATTTTCCCTTTTCTTGGTGAAGCAGGAAAAAATGAGGGAGAGAGAAATTGATGGATAAATCTCCATCCCTGAGGGGATGGGAAAAAATGAGGTGGCTACCTTGGGCTGCTGATGTTGGGAGGCTAAGCACTTTCTGACATATTTCCTAGATTTCAAAGTGGTTAATCTATTAAGAAACATTGTCTTTGATTCTTTCCTTCTTATATGAAGACTGAGCAATTTGAAGCCAACTTGCAGATCCCAGAGAATTTCCCTGTGTTGATTTTCCAACAATTCCTTCCTGTTCAGGATCAACTCTTCAAGAACTAAACACCGGATTTTTTTAAACGAATGTGTCCCAGAAATAATGATGAATTAAATGAAATGATCAATGTCTAGGAGGAGAGAGCTTATGTGTTCCAGCGTGGTGATGGTTCTGTGACACATTCAGGCACAGCTAGTTGACTCAGTAGATGGAACTCTAGGACTGAGGATGGGAAGTCCTAGGGTCAAATCTGACCTCAGGCATTTCCTAGCTATGTGACCCTGGGAAACTCACTTAACTCCCACTGTTCAGACCTAATTCCTCTTCTACCTTGGAACCAATAGTTGGTATCTATTCTAAGACAAAAGGTAAGGGTTTTTTAAAAAGGAGTTTCCAGTAAAATGGGAACAAAACCAAGGAGTTCTAAATAATTGTAGGTATTGGCTACACTGCTTCCACATGCCCTCTTACATGAAGACATCTATTGCTGGTGACATTTCCTAAATGAAATGGAATCCAATTTCAACCAGGACCAAGGAATAGACTTTATGGATTGTAAATGGGAAAAAGTCATCCTGCCCAACTAAACAATTGGAGCCAGGAAGGCTTGAGATCAAATTCTGCCTCAGAAATATACTAACCATGAGAATTTAAGTGTGATAGATAACTCCTCTGTGCCTCAGTTTCCTCATCTGTAAAATAAAGAGGGTGGACTCAACCTCTAAGAATACCTTTCCAGCTAAAAACCTATAGCCCATGCTGAGAGTAGAAAATGTACAAACCATGTGATGATCCATATAAATAATTATGTTTATTGAAGGCTAGCTGGCAGGGTTGGAAACAGCCAATGATTGGTTTCCAGGGTTTGAGAAATCTTTCAGAGTCACTCGATACATTTGGAGAAAGGACTTTGAGTAGTACAAATGGCTAGGTGCCTCTGACAAAAGGGAACTACACTGACCAAAACTGATGGATTTATTCAAACAAGGTTTCATAACTTTTCTGTGCATCAAATATTCCTTCAGCAAGTGGGAAAAACTTACGGATTCTTTCTCAAAAGGATGTTTTCAATGTATAAAATAATAGAACTGAAAAGAAATCACAATTGCAGGAATGTTGCTTTATTTTTCCTATTCTAGTTCATAGACCCCGTCTTGGAATCCATCAGTCCTGTCTATGGGTCCTCAGTTTTTGTTTTTCGGGCATTTTCAGTTATGTCCGATGTTCAATGACCCCATTTGGGGGGTTTCTGGCAAAGATCCGGGGGTTGTTTGTCATTTCCTTCTCCAGCTCATTTTACAATTGAAGAGGAAAACAAGGTTAAGTGACTTGCTCAGGGTCACCTACTAAGTGTCTGAGGCTAGATTTTTAACTCATAAAGATGAGTCTTCCTGATTACAAATGCAGTCCTCCATCCACTGCACCCCCAAGGTGCCCAGATCCTGGGTTCAGGACCCTTGAATGAGAAGATTCTTGTGAAATATGCAGAGATTGGAAGAACTTTTTTGTGACAACTTACACCTACCTGAAAGGGAAATGGACATGGTGAGGACGTGTATATGTGTTTGTGTTTCTGTGTGCTTCTACGTGGACCATACAATGCCAGGCCTGGAATAAAGCTGCTGTAAATCACAGAATATGAAAGTTAAATATTTAAATTTAGCAGGGGGTGTCAGAAGGCTTCATTTGATAGTTTGGTCTAGGTAGAGGAGTTGCAAGGGGGAGGAGTGGGCAGACTTGCTACAAATTCCTCTCCTTTTTTATTTGGCCCTTGAGCATCCCAAATAGAAACAAGAGATGGTATAAGGACTAGAAGGAACCATTTGGCAAGAAAAGTGCTGGCAGATGGGCCTAGGAATTGAACTGGAGGAGGCCAGAAGGCTGGGTGGCTTTGGGGAAATTGTGCCATGCTTTTAATCATCCTAAGCTGTTCCTGGGCACCCAGACCTTATCTTTTGATCACAAATGTTCTCCCAGCCATGCTGCAGGGTTACAAATCTTGGAACACCACAATGTCTGTGTAATGAAAGTTGTAAGTGGCCAAATGGGCAATGGGGAGAGTTGTGGTGGATGCCAGAATGCTGTAATATGCTTCCAGTAATGACCTGCTCTCAAGAAATGGCATGAGATGGAGAAATGTGATCAGAAGGGTCAGCTGGGTAGCTCTGCGGACAGAGAGCCAAGCCCAGAGACAGGAGGTCCTGGGTTTAAATGTGGCCTCAGATACTTCCTAGCTGTGTGACCCTGGGCAAGTCACTTGACCCCCATTGCCTGACCCTTACCACTCTTCTGTCTTGGAACCAATACACAGATTCTAAGGCAGAAAGTAAGGGTTTAAAGAAAGTTTTAAGAACTTCTGATTAGAGGTGGTTCTCCCCTGAAAGATTAAGTGAGAGAACCTAAACAAGAATTGTACAGGATGAGAAGACATAAATGGATCGCAATCTGTGGCACAGAACAGATGCTCACGTTTATAGATACTCAAAGATTCACTGAAGTCTCTGTTGCTATCACCTATTCTTCTCAAAAGTGGATGACAGAAGAAATTATTTAAGGCTTTGCTCCCCTGGATGCGCAAGAAGAAGCATCATCTCTGCAACCTCACATCTATAGACTGATTTTCCAAAAGACCACAATGTCCTAGAAACCTCTCCATGGCAATGAGGACATCCCTTCTTCATGTTAGGTTACTGAGCATGGTGCAAAAAAAAATTAAATTGAGATAGGTGAATTTTCAGGATCCAGAACTTCAGAGAAATTGCTAGGCTTCCTCCTTTCCTCAAACCCTTAAATAAACCTACTATTTTTAGTTTAAGCTTTGTAACTTAATTTGTTGCCTTCTCCTCCCCCCACCCTCCTCTGCGCATGCATTCTCTTTCTCTTTGTCTCTTTGTCTCTTATCTCTCTGTCTCTGCCTCTCTGTTTCTGTCTCCATCTCAGTCTCTCTGACTCTTTCTGTCTGTCTTTCTATCTTTTTCACTTTGTCTCTGTGTGTGTGTCTGTCTCTTTCATACACACAGACACACACACACAGACACACACACACACACACACACACACACACACACACACACCTTCTTCCTATTCTTCCTTATAAGAGGTTTCAAGCCATGCTAGCAAGATTTGAAACATGCTATGTGGGTCTGTGCAAGGACCATCAGAAAGACACAAAGAAGCCAATTTTATTATTTAAGCTCCAGACACTTATCTACTGTACCCTTTTCTTCAAATACATAATAAACCAAGTATAAGTTGTATGATTTACATTTAAACAATAGATCAGAGATACAAAGTCTTTTATTAGCATTACCTCCTTTGGTAACCTCAACCTTGAGGGGCAACATTATTACCCTCCTTTTACAAATAAGGAAACTGAGGTTGCAGAAAAATAAAATGGCTTGCCCAGAATCCAACAGCTAGTAAGCAGCAGCCAGGTATTGTTTTAACTCCCAAGCCCTTTTTCCCTTTCGTTTTACCATTTGGAAAGAAGAATACATACCAAAAATAGTGTTTCTGAATAAGCTGAGAATTGGTCTATTTGTTGATTAATTTAAAGACAATGTAGATGCTAGTGCATCCTATATAAGTCTTTATTAAATACCTAATTGCCTGCTGTCTTTTGCTTACCCCCAAAAGAAACATGGGCACAATCTCTGCTCACAGAGACTCCCAGTTTATAACAAACAAAAGTGTGGATATATAGATAGGAAGGCAGAGAAAGCCAATACACACACACACACTGAAAAGGATAAAAAAATAGCTAACCATTTTATTCAATAAGCGTTTATTATGGGTTCATGTTGTGCAGAGCATTCTTCTAGGCACTGGGGGAGATGGGACACTTAGATAAAATACCACTCTTCCCCTAGTAAAAATCATAGTCTGATTCTAATGGGTGAGTACATTGATTGAGGTGAGGGAGTGTATTGATACAGAATCCTATGTGTCAACATAATTACTCTGGCAGTGTTTCATTAATAACTATTTTCTCTATTGCAATAAATACCTCAGAAGACTTTCCATTTCTCTTTGGTTCTTCCAATCCATACTTGGCCTAATGTGGCCAGATTAATCTTTTTTTATCCATATGATGTGGGCTGCATTATCTTTTTGCCCAAAAGCTCATCTCAGGTTACTTATGACTGAGCTAGAAAAATTCAAATTTTTTTTGCCTGGCATTCTAGGTACACCAAAATCTGGTAGTGCTCTACCTTTCAGTCATAGTGCCTTCTTCAAAGAACAATCAAATCCAGTTCTCTTCTCTGGACATGCTAAGTCCCCTTCATGTCTCTGCTCCTGACATTTTCCATTTTTCTGAAAGTCTTCCCTTCTTTTTTCTCAGGCCATAGAATTTCTTTCAATCCTTTAAAGTTCAACTCACATATTATTTCCTATATTAGATCTTCTTTGTTCCTACTTTTCCCCAAGTTGGACCTCACATTTGGTAAATATTACATTTATGTGGGTGCCCAAATAATTACCCTATAACAAAATACATAGACTCATAGATTTAGACCTAGAAGAGGCCTCATAGGTCATCTATCCCAAATCCCTAATTTTACAGAGGAGTAAAATGAAGCCTAGAGATTTTAGAGACTTGCTAGTACCACAGGTAGTAATGATAATACTAATAATAAAAACTAGCATGTAAATAGTGTTTTAAGGTTTGCAAAGTATTTTAAAAGCATCTCATTTCATCTTCACAACTCCTAGGAAGTATCCTTATTTCTAGATCTCTATTTATTAAGTTGTTTCAGTCATATCTGATTCTTTGTGACTCCATTTGGGTTTTTTTTAATGAAGATATTAGAGTGGTTTGCCATTTCCTTCAACAGTTTACTTTACCGATAAGAAAACTGAGGCCAACAGGTTAAGTGATATAGCTAGTAAATATCTGAGGCTGGATTTGAATGTGGATCTTCTAGGCCCAGTGCTTTTAACTGTATCACCTAACTGCCCCTAGATTTCTACTGGCCCAATTCAAATATAGTTAACCAGTGACAGGAATGGAACTAATTCCTGGAGCTTTTAAAGATGGCAGGTAGGACATCCCCAGAAACATATTCTCCTGCCTTGGTTTCTCCCAAACCACAAAACTCTTGTTTTCTTAAGATGTACCAACAAATAATAAGTGACACAAAAAGGATGCAAACTGGGAATTCCTATTAAAAATATTTTCTATAATACTGCAAAATGTACTGAAAATCACCAGGGAACTTGCAAGTGCTTCCATAGATGTTTCTAGATGCTTCTGTCACTGTTCTCCTTGCCTATCACACAGGTAAATGGTTTTTTTGTCAACATCAGTGGTCTCCAGGAGAGATTCACTTTCCATGGGAGGATCCTGTTTCTGCTCATTCTTTTCCATTGGCTAGAATCCAGGGATAAAGGTTTGCTAAGCAAAATACTTGAGTTCTCTGAAACCCAAGCACTAGAGGAGAGCTCACCAAATGCTAACTTTTTTTAATGTGGAAAATACAATATTAGATAAGACAAGGACTCAGAAATGTTCTTGCTAGCAATATTTCCCATCTTAACAGTAAATTCTTATCAATGTACATGTAATTTAATTTAACTGAAATAAATCAAAGTTCAAAATGCACTATAGTAAGCCAAACCATTGCAAGCACACAAGGGAATTTAAGAGTTCAGAGTTTAAAGCCTTTGATATACAGTTTTAGGATCTGTTGATAGGTATGGTAATAAGGGACACACTCTGGGCTAACTCACCCCCCTCTCCAACTCCTCAACTTGCACTACTAGCAGATTGGGTCCCTAGAGGATGGTTAATGCACTCATAGGTTCAAAGGTACTTCTGTTCAATTAATAGTTTGTAAGCCCTCACCTGCTACCAAAGACTGACTCCCCCCATTCCACCCTCATAAATCAGCATAGATGCTGACATAGAGTCTTTCATTTCCTCAAAACACTTGGAAAATATTTCAAAGCTCTGGATGTTTTATGAATAGCTCTGATTAAAAACTCATTGTTGCTATTTCTCCTTGATCTATTTTTGTCATCATTTTTATGTGCAATATAATCATCATACATATGAATGATAATAAATATATAGTAAATTATTATAAATATGCTCATCCAAGAGAAAGAAATTCTCACATTAGCTATGTCCAAAAATCGATGTTGAATTTTCCTCTCCCTCACCAAGAAGGTAGGTAGTGTGATATGGATTGTACTTATATTTTATGAAACAAGAAACATATTTCTTACACTAGAGAAAAATTCATGGAGGAAATTATTTTTAAATTTACTAATATTTTATTTTTTAAACTCAATTACATGAAAAAATAGTTTTTAAACTTTCATTTTCTTTAAGTTTGAGTCAAATTTTCACACTCCCTTCCTTCCTCCCCTCTCCATGATGGCAAACAATCTGATGTAGATTCTATATGAGTAATAGTGTAAAACATCTTTCCATATTCCTCCTTTTGGGAAGGATAACTTGAAAAAATGAAAGAAAAGTGAAGAAATAAAGTGAAATATAGAATATCTCGATCTGCATTTGTATTCTATCAGTTCTTTCTCTGGAGGTGAATAGAATTTTCAATGTGAGTCTCTGAGGATTTTCTTGGATCACTTATTGCTAGGAATAGCTAAGACATTCATAATGTTCATCATATAATATTGTTACTGTGTACAATGTTCTCCTGGTTCTGCTCACTTCACTTGGCATCACTTCACATAGTTCTTTCTAGGCCTTTCTTAAATCATGCTTCGCATCATTTCTTATACCAATCTCAAACCACACACAAATTGTTCAGACATTTTCCCCATATTTCCCCAATTAATGGACATCCCCTCAGTTTCTAATTCTTTACCACCACGATAAAAGAACTACGAAAAATATTTTTACACATACAAGCCCTTTCCCCTTTTTTAAAAAGGGACAGAAGTATATTGGTGTCCCAATTTTGCCAATAATATATCCCCTCCAGGATATATTATTTTCCTTTTATGTCCTATTAACCAATCTCATGGGTGTGAGGTGGTGTCTCAGGGCTGTTTTAATTTGTATTTCTCTAATCAAGAGCAATTTAGAGCATTTTTCATGTGATTATATGTAGCCTTGATTTCTTTAACTGAAAAGTACCTATTCATATCTTCTCACCATTTATCAATTAGGGGTGATCATGGAGGAAATTAAAATGAAGAATAGTATATTTCAATTGGCATTCAGTCTCTGTTTATTCCATGACAGTGGAAATCCTTTTTCGTTAGAGTCCCTTCTAGCTATTCTGCATCTTTGCCTTGTTGATGATAGTTACTCACAAATGAACATCATACATTCTTGGTGTTACTATATATAATTTTCTCTTGGTTCTGCTCACTTCACTTTGCATCACTTCATAAAAGTATTTCAAGATTGTTTATGTGATCACCTTGTTTGAATTTCTTATGGTACAATTGTACTCCATTGCATATACCATAATTTATGCCTTCTTCATTTTGAATGTACTTACTGAAGGGTCATTATTCACACTTTTTTTTTTCTGAGAGCATCAGATGTAAGCCTCTTGAGGACAGGGCAGCTCCATTTTCTTCCACTGGGTTCCCAGATCATACCCAGTCCCTAGCACATAACATGCACTAAAAAAAAAAAAAAAACACTTGAATTTAATTGACTTGGATTGAACCTCCACCTCCTTTATAAGTAATGTTCAGACATTATTTGATTGTATTCTCAAAAATATAATTTTTTGTCTTCTGGGTTAAGATGGTACCAGAGTAAAAAGCAGCTGCTTGACCTCTCTTAACCCACGCATATAAGACTCCTCAAGAAGACATAAAAACAAATCCAGACGAACAAAGGGACCCCACAACAAGGCACGGCATTGAAGGTACGTGGAATAGGGGCATTTCCATGCTGTAAAGGGATGAAACAGCTCTCACTAAAATGCGAGATGAGCAATCCCCTCCACCCCAAACCACCTACAGTGCCAAATCCAGCACAAAAGAGTTAGAGCAAGTTTGGGGCACCCATTAAATCATTTGCAGCTACCTGGCAACACCAGGGCCTGCTCCTGAGAGCAGCAAGACTTAAGACCCCAAGAAGCTAAAGAACTTGCGGAGTTTGAACACAGACCCTGAGCACGGACACGGACATGGATCCTGAGGGCAGGTGCGGACCTTGACTGGGGACCCAGTGCAGAGGGGTGCACAACTGTGGAAGCAGTGCCCTGAGACTGTTAAAGGAGCCTCAGGCAGAGGAACAAGCAAGGGGACCACCAGGAGGCTTGACCCTGAGAAGAACTAGACCTGAGACCTCAGGAGACTAAAGAGCACAGACAGACCCTGAGTGTGAGGATAAAGCTGAGAAGGCGCTGGGCTAACAATGGTAAACCAGAATCAGGAACCCCAGAAAAGAAAGATCAATAAGAAGAAATCTTTAACACTCGGCAACTTTTACACAGATAAAATCCAGACAACAGAGCAAACAGCAGAGGAGAACATACAAGTAAACATATCCCAACCTTCCCAAAATAATGAAAACTGGCCATAAGCTATTGAAGAGTTCAAATCTGAGATGATGAGAAAGATGGAAGAGATTTGGCAAGAGAAGTGGGAAATAGCTCAAAAGGAAATTAATAGGTTAGAAGACAGAAACTCCCAATTGGAGAAAGATGCCCAAAAATCAAACAAAATGGTAAGCAAATTGGAAACCAAAATCTAGCAAGAAAATAACAGTTTTAAAAGTCAGAATTTCACAATTGGAAAGTGAGGCAAGCAAATTGAAGACCAGAAATGACCAGATTGAAAGAGGAAAACCAAAAGATTATAGCCAAAAACCAGTCCCTAAAGGCCAGAATTGAGCAATTAGAAGCTAATGATCTCTCAAGACAGCAAGAACAAATAAAAGAAAGTCAAAAGACTGATAAAATAGAAGGAAACATGAAATATCTCAATGAGAAATTGACAGATCAAGAAAACAGCTCCAGAAGAGACAATTTGAGAATCATTGGTCTTCCTGAAAAAGCAGAAATTAATAGAAATTTGGACTTCATACTAAAAGAAATTTTTCAGCAAAACTACCCTGAAGTTCTACAACAAGAGGGCAATATAGACATTTAAAGGATCCATAGATCACCCTCTACCCTAGACCCTGAAAAGACAACACCCAGGAATATAATAGCCAAATTCAAGAGCTTCCAAGTTAAAAAAAATTTACAAGAAGCCAGAAAGAGACAATTCAGATATTAAGGAGCATCAATCAGGATCCCACAGGATCTGGCAGCCTCCACACTAAAAGACCACAAGGCTTGGAATATGTTATTCAGAAAGGCAAGAGAACTGGGTCTACAACAAAGGATCACCTACCAATCAAAACTGACTATATACTTCCAGGGGAAAGTTTGGGCATTCAACAATATAGAAGATTTCCAAGTATTTGCACAGAAAAGACCAGGACTAAATGGAAAGTTTGATATCCAACCACAAAAATCAAGAGAAACATGAAAAGGTAAATAAGGAACAGAAGGGAAAGAAAGAAAACTCTTATTTTTTTAAATTTGCCTCTTTAAGGGCTTCAATAAGATCTAATTATTTGTTTTCCTATGTGGAGAAATGTTATGTATAATTCTCTGAGGTGAACTCTATTCACTATTATAGTATTCAATATTATAGTAATTAGAAGAATTATTCATAGGGAGAGGTTGGAATACTAAATGGTCTAAGATGATATGGAGTGTGGGAAAGAGGTGAGTGAATAGTAGAGGATACCAAGAGAAACTTGAATGAATAAGAAAAATAGGATATTCTATTACACACAAAGAGGGCATGGGAAGGGGAAGGGATGAATACTATTATAAGAAGGAGAGGACGAGAGCATTAAGAGGTAATATTTAAACCTTACTCTCAGTGTAATTAACCCTGAGAGGGAAAAAAGTAGCTATATCCATTGGGATATAAAACTCTATATAACCCTACTGAGACAGTCAGAAGGGATAAACCAAGGGGGACATGGGAGTGGGGAGGTCAAAAAAGGGAGGGGTGAAGAAGGGAGAGGGAATTCATTAGGCCTTAAAAATAAAAAAGGGGAATAATAAGGGAAGGGGTAGAAAGGGAGTTAATCAAGGGAGGGGACAAGAGTTACTGGCATAAAGCAAACCACTGGTTTAAAAGGAAATAGTGTAAGAAGAAGGGGTAGAACTAGGAGAGTATACCAAAATGTTAGGGAATACACAACTGATAATTATAACTCTGAATGTGAATGGGATGAACAAAAAGGAAGCAAATAGCAGAGTGGATTAGAAACCAAAATCCTACCATATGTTGTCTACAAGAAACACATATGAGGCAGGTGTACATACACAGGTTTAAGGACAAGGGCTTGAGCAAAATCTTTTGGGCTTCAAATTAGAAAAAGAAGGCAGAAATGGCAATCATGATTTCTGACAAAGCCAAAGTAAAAATAAACATGATTAAAAAAGACAGGGAAGGTAATTACATCCTGATAAAAGGCAGTAGAGACAATGAGGAAATAACAGTGCTCAATATGTACTCACCAAATGGTATAGCATCAAAATTCGTTAAGGAGAAACTGGAAGAGTTCAAGAAGGAAATAGTAAAACAATACTAGTGGGAGATCTAAATATTCCTCTTTCAGAGCTAGATAAATCAAACCAAAAAATAAATAACAAAGAGGTAAGAGAGGTGAATGAAGTCCTAGAAAAATTAGATTTAATAGATATGTGGAGAAAAATAGGGACAAAAAGGAATACACCTTCTTTTCAGCTGCATATGGTACATTCACAAAGATTGACCATGTAATAGGGCATCGAAACATTGCAAACAAATGCAAAAAAGCAGAAATAATAAATGTAATCTTCTCAGATCATAATGCAATAAAAATAATAATTAGTAAGGGCACCTGGACAGGCAAATCAAAAACTAATTGGAAATTAAATAATATGATTCTTCCAAAACCAGCTAGTCGAAGAAATCATAGAAACAATCAACAATTTCATTGAAGAGAATGACAATGATGAGACATCCTACCAAACTGTGTGGGATGCAGCCAAGGCAGTACTCAGGGGGAAATTTATATCCTTGAGTGCATATATTAACAAATTAGGGAGGGCAGAGATGAATGAATTGGGCATGCAACTTAAAAAACTAGAAAGCAAGCAAATTAAAAATCCCCAGATGAAAAATTAGAAATACTAAAAATCAAGGAAGAAATTAATAAAATCAAAAGTAAAAGAACTATTGAATTAATAAATAAGACTAGAAGCTGGTACTTTGAAAAAACAGATAAAATAGACAAAGTACTGGTCATTCTAAAAAAAAAGGAAAGAAGAAAACCAAATTGACAGTATCAAAGATGAAAAGGGAGACCTCACCTCCAATGAAGGGGAAATTAAGGCAATCATTAAATACTATTTTGCCCAATTATATGGCAATAAATATAACAATTTAAGAGATATGGATGAATATTTACAAAAATATAAACTGCCTAGATTAACAGCAGAAGAAATAGAATACCTAAGTAATCCCATATCAGAAAAAGAAATTGAACAAGCCATCAAAGAACTCCCTAAGAAAAAATCACCAGGGCCTGATGGATTCACAAGTGAATTCTATCAGACATTCAAAGAGCAACTAATCCCAATACTATACAAATTATTTGATATGATAAGCAAAGAAGGAGTCTTACCAAATTCATTTTATCACACAAATATGGTACTGATCCCAAAGCCAGGTAGACCAAAAACAGAAAGAAAACTATAGACCAATCTCCCTAATGAACATAGATGCAAAAATCTTAAATAGAATACTAGCAAAGAGACTCCAGCAAGTAATCAAGAGGATCATCCACCATGACCAGTTAGGATTTATACCAGGAATGCAAGGATGGTTCAATGTTAGGAAAACCATCCACATAATTGACCATATCAACAATCTAACAAACAAAAATCACATGATTATCTCAATAGATGCTGAAAAAGTCTTTGACAAAATAGAGCACCCATTCCTATTGAAAACACTGGAAAGTATAGGAAGAGAAGGACCTTTCCTTAAAATAATAAACAGTATTTACCTAAAACCATCAACAAGCATCATATGCAATTGGGATAGATTAGAAGCCTTCCCAATAAGATCAGGAGTGAAACAAGGATACCCATTATGACCTCTATTATTTAACATTGTACTAGAAACACTAGCAGTAGCAATTAGAGAAGAAAAAGAAATTGAAGGTATCAAAATAGGCAATGAGGAGACTAAGCTATCACTCTTTGCAGATGATATGATGGTATACTTAAAAAATCCTAGAGAATCAACTAAGAAGGTTGTAGAAATAATCAACAACTTTAGCAAAGTTGCAGGATACAAAATAAATGCACATAAATCATCAGCATTTTTATATATTTCCAACACATCACAGCAGCAAGAGTTAGAAAGAGAAACACCATTTAAAATCACCCTAGACAATATAAAATACTTAGGAATCTATCTACCAAAACAGACACAAGAATTATATGAAAACAACTACAAAACACTTTCCAAACAATTAAAACTAGATCTAAACAATTGGAAAAACATTGATTGCTCATGGGTAGGATGAGCTAACATAATAAAAATGACAATTCTACCCAAATTAATTTACCTATTTAGCACCATACCTATCAAACTATCAAAAAAAGTTTTTACTGAATTGGAAAAAACTATAACAAAGTTTATTTGGAATAACAAAAGATCAAGAATATCAAGAGAAATAATGAAAAAATGTGAAGGAAGGTGGTCTAGCAAAACTAGATATTAAACTGTACTATAAAGCAGCGGCCATCCCAACAGTATGGTACTAGTTAAGAGACAGAAGGGAGGATCAGTGGAATAGACTTGGGGTAAGTGACCTTAGCAAGATAGTTTGTGATAAACCCAAAGAGCCCAACTTTTGGGACAAAAATCCACTATTTGTCAAAAACTGCTGGGAAATTTGGAAAACAATATGGGAGAGATTAGGTCTAGATCAACATCTCACACCCTACACCAAGATAAATTCAGAATGGGTGAATGACTTGAATATAAAGAGGTAAACTATAAATAAGTTACGTGAACACAGAATAGTATACTTGTCAGATCTCTGGGAAAGGAAAGATTTTAAAACCAAGCAAGAGTTAGAGAAAATTACAAAATGTAAAATAAATGATTTTGATTATATCAAACTTTTTAGTTTAGCTTTTTAGTTTAGTTTAGCTTTTTAGCTTTTGTACAAGCAAAAACAATGCAGCCAAAATCAGAAGGGAAACAACAAATTGGGAAAAAAATCTTTATAACAAAAAATCCTTACAGGGGTCTAATTACTCAAATATACAGGAGTTAAATCAATTGTATAAAAAATCAAGCCATACCTCAATTGATAAGTTGGCAAGGGACATGAATAGTCAATTTTCAGATAAAGAAATCAAAACTATCAATAAGCACATGAGAACGTGTTCTAAATCTCTAATAATTAGAGAAATGCAAAACAAAACAACTCTGAGATATCACCTCACACCTATCAGATTGGCTAAAATGATAGAAGGAGAGAGTAATGAATGTTGGAGGGAAGGTGGCAAAATTGGGACATTAATGCATTGCTGGTGGAGTTGTGAATTGATCCAACCATTCTGGCTGGCAATTTGGAACTATGCTCAAAGGGCTATAAAAGAATGCCTGCCCTTTGATCCAGCCATACCATTGTTGGATTTGTACCCCCAAAGAGATCATAGATAAACAGACTTGTATGAAAATATTTATAGCCATGCTTTTTGTGGTGGCAAAAAACTGGAAAATGAGGGTATGCCCTTCAATTGGGGAATGGCTGAACAAATTGTGGTATATGCTGGTGATGGAATACTATTGTGCTCAAAGGAATAATAAATTGGAGGAATTCAATGTGAACTGGAAAGACCTCCAGGATTTGATGCAGAGCAAAAGGAGCAGAGCCAGAAGAACATTGTACACAGAGACCTATACACTGTGGTAAAATAGAATGTAATGGACTTCTGTACTAGCAGCAATGCACTGACCCAGGACAATTCTGAGGGATTTATGGAAAAGAATGTTACCCACATTCAGAGGAAGAACTACAGGGGTGGAAACACAGAAGAAAAGCAACTGCTTAAACACATGGTTTGAGGCAGCCATGATTGGGGATGTAGACCCGAAACTACCACACCAATGCAACTATCAACAATTTGGAAATAAGTCTTGATTGATGACACATGTTAAAACCAGTGGAAATGCGTATCGGTATGGGTGTGGGAGGTCAAGGGGTGAAGGGGAAAGTAAGAGCATGAATCATGTAACCATATTAACTTTTCTAAAAAATAAATATTATTAAATGTTAAAAAAAGAATATAAATGAAATGATCTCTGAGAAGTCAAATTCTCAGTAATTAAGAAACCTGTGTAGGTTCCAGAGAACAGAGAGGGAGACTACTAGCACAATACATTGTAATTATCAAATACAGTCATCTTGTCAGGTGAAAAAAAATATATGTATATATATAATTTTGCTTGGCAGAATTTTAAGGCAGCTGAGTGGTGCTAGGCTTGAAGTCAAGATGACCTGCATTCAAATCCAGCCTCAGATCCATAATAGCTGTGCGATCTGTATGGGCAAGTCATTCAACCTCTCAGTTTACTCATCTATAAATTATAATATATTATAACATATAATAATATGTAATGTACAATAATATCATGTGCTTTATAGGGTTGTTAGGAAGATCAACTGAGACATAAATTGCTCTGCAAACTTTGAAGCAATATAGAATTCTAGCTATTATTATTAACCAACCATTATTAATTAATAAAAATAATCACCATGATTAATTACTAAAACAATTATTAATTATTAATAATAATAGCTGGCCTTTATATAATGCTTTAAAGTCTTCAGAGCTCTGATTCTTCATTTGAGTATGGAGATTGTCTTGGATTCCCAAAGGCTGTGCCTGTAGGACACAAAGTCTAGGAGGTCTTTACTAAGTCAGAAAGTCTATGAGTATGGCTCCATGACAGATTGTCATCTAAAGACCACACTAGCAGGTCTAATCTCAAGGAGGGACACTACCTGGTTGACCATTACAACTTACAAATTTGTCTGCTCAGACACCGAGGGGTTAGGATCTAAATCAGATTGGTTTTTAGAAATTAAAAGTTTATTAAAAACACATCAAGGTAGCCACATGTTGACCAGCTGATCACTGCACATCAGCCCAAATTTCAGCTTTTTATAACAAAATTTCCTTCATGATATTGACAAATTTCAATTGATTCTCATCAGCAATAGGCAGGACTTTGCAGCTCGGTTCCTTCCCCAGTGTGTGATGCTGCCTGGGTGCGACAGGTGAGGTACTTCACATGCCTATGTGCCTCAGTTAATGTAGTAGATTAAAATCAGAGATTCTTTGATGTACTGAAATACTTATCGACCAGCATGACACTCAATGAAATAAATGGTCAGACTGCATTTGCATCTCCAGTATCTAGCACAACACTATTCATTAAGTACCGTTTGTAGATTAATTAAGCTGAGTGCTTTAACAAATGCTTGTGGATAAACTGAAAAGTCCATCCATAGGAGGATAGTTCAGGTCCCAAAGACTTAAGGCTACTGGTGCCAAGGGATGGGACTGGGAGCAACTGGAGTTAGTGGCATATCTACTCAAGCCACCAGATGGCAATCAGAGTTCAGGCTGCACCAGCTCCTTGCCAACTGTGCCAAAACAAATAGCACTAAGCATTCCCAGTCCTCTTTAGTGTCTCCAGATTTGGGGTTTAAACTCTAGGGGAGACAGGCAGCCTAGGAGCCCCAAAAAGGGGGAAGACAGGGGAGGGGACAAGCATTTATTAAGCACCTATTATGGGCCAGACACCGTGCTAAGAACTTCACAAGTATTATCTCATTTGAACCTCACAATAGTCCTCAGAGGTAGGTGCCATTGTGATTCCCATTTTGAAGTTGAAGAAAGTAAGGCAGACAGAGGTTAAATGACTTGCCCACTGTCATACAAGTAGTAAATATTAGAAGTTGGATTTGAACTCAGGTCTTCCTGACCCAAAGCCCAGTACTCAATCTGCTGCATCACTTAGTTACCTCCAGGGAAGATCTGAGTCCAAGTTCTATCTCTTAAATTTACTGATTGTATGAATGTGGTTGACTCACTTAGCATCTCAAGATTCTGGAAAATTCTCTAAGGTTGTAATTCATTACATTGGGATGGCTAGACTTTGGTTTGCCTTTCTTTCTATTCTTAGTTTGGAGCACAGTGTCTGGTGCCCAGTAAGCACTTAATAATTGTTGACTGACTGATGTGCAGAGTATGTGCCATTCTGCCTTGATAAAGTTTTCCTCATTAGAAGTTCAATACAACAGTAAAATCACAAATCCTATAGGAAAGAAGGAAGGAAGGAAGGAAGGAAGGAAGGAAGGAAGGAAGGAAGGAAGGAAGGAAGGAAGGAAGGAAGGAAGGATTAGGAAAAAAGAGGAAAGGGGAAATACGTCTCCACAAGAACTTCAGCTCATTTTGCTGAGGGTGATCCTTGACCAAAATGTAAGGACTGCATTCAAATATTGACTAGACTTTTGCCATGGATTGGTCCTAGAAAATTCCTTCTCAGGTTCCATGAAATCACAATAAATGTTTATCACAGCCACATTCACCCTGGAAGTCTGTATCCACTAAAAACTGGGTCCGCTGCAAAATGTCACATCAGCCCCTTTAAAAGTCCCAGCAGGAAACATGATCTCAACACTATCTCAGGCAATTCCATTTTCTGTGGTCCTCTGAAGACTATTCAGCTCCACACTAGAAGGAAACCAGTACCTGTTGACTAGTGAAAGCCATTCCAATGAATGCTATAAGCCATAAACCCAGGAGTGCAGAATTGTGATGATATGTTAACATTTACAATGAATTACATGTACTTGCATTCAGAACTTCCTCCTTGGGGACCAAGGGTTCAGAATGCAAGCTTCCTTCCAAGAAGCGGCTTTCAGAAGCAGCAAAGGAACTTCCTACCAGAGATCCGGTGACACCCATTATCCAGGGATTTCATCACCTGTTCCCTTCTGGCCCTTTCAAAGGGTACAGAAGAGGGGACACCTTCTCCTAGAGTCACTGTACCCACAATAGGATTATCCTCTGCGGTGACAACTCTTCCCTCATACCCATACCCACAGCCATTGAATTTACCACGGGTTTATTATTAAAGATATTGTGTTTTCTGGCATTTATTCTGACATTTAAAAATCCATCAGTAATGCAAAGTGAAGTGAGTGAAATAAGGAGAATATTGTATACAGTAACAGAAATATTGTACAATGATCTACTGTGAAAGATTAAACTATTAGCAGCAAAGCAAGTTTCCAAGATAATCCCAAGGGACTCATGATAAAAATGCTATCCACAGCAAAAGAAGGAGTTGATGGAATCTGATTGCAGATCAAAGCATGCCATCTTCCACTTTATTTCCTTCATGTATGTGATGTATGTCTCCTTTCACAGAGAGGAATATGGAAATATGTGTTACATGAAAACACCGGTATAACCTATATCTGACTATTTATCACCTCAGGGAGATGGGGAGAGAGGCAGAGACAGAAAGAGACAGAGAGAAAGAGAGACAGAGACAGAGACAGGAAGAGGCAGAGAGAGACAGAGACATAGAGAGAGGTGGGGAGGGAGAAAGAGAGAGAGAGAGGAAGAGAATCTGAATGGAAAAGGTCAGAAAATGTTGTAAATTGTCTCTAGTGAAATTTTTTAATACAAACTTTTAAAAATCCATCAGTAACATGTAAATATTACTATTATGGGGAAAACCAGGGGAGTTGACTTAAATACTAAATGTGGGCTCAGTGGGGTGGATAAGAGACAGGAAGGGACAATGGGTAAGACTTTACAAGCCAGGGAACCAGGTTTAACTATAAGGGGAATGACCATTGACAGAAATGGCAGTTAAGCCTGACTGTCACTCTGCCCCACCCAGCCTGGAATAACCTCAAAGTGTAAAATGCATTCAATGAGGACTTTAAAATACTAGAAAACACACAAGGAAACAGTTTAATTGTAATAGGAGGGGATAGGAGAGGGGGTGAGGTGAAGCTATATCTAACTGCCCAGGACTGAAGTCAAAAAGGGCAAGTTACTTAGCCAACCTGGCTTCTGCCTGGTTTTGACAGCTTGCCTAAGGAACTGAGGAAGAGGGCTTGAATTTGGGGTCTCACAACTGTTCCAGAGATGTTTTCAGGATACCAGGAACCAACTCCTCCACAGCCGATGCTCCAAAGTAACCAGGTAGGGAGAGATGTCTGCAAACTGTCCACCAGATCACAGGCCACTTCCCTACTCAGAGTTGACTTGCAGGATTGATGTCTTCTGCCTTTTTCACCTTCGCCACTCCCCAAGATCCCAGGTCAAAAGGGACTGCAGATTGCACTTCTGCTCTGAACCCCTCCCAGCATAGCCGTCTGTCTGTTGCTCAGCTCTCTCCTCCCTACCCCCTGCATTCTATTCATAATGCCCATGACTTCCAGCAAAGGCTTTCCCTAACATGCTTACACAAATCTACTTTTAAACTTTTAAAGTCTATACCTATTACATTATTTGAGATATGTGACAACAATCTCTTTGTTCAACTAAAGGATGGAGGGAATTCATGTCTTCAAATTCAAGCTCCAATGAGTAGAGTTGAAACAAGAGGTACCCAGATATGGGAATCCTGATGCTCAATTATGATGAGGAAAAATACCAAAAAGATTTTTGCTAAATTGGGGAACGAGGCTGTTGTTTGCAGTGGAACCTCTGCACACTCCAATGAACATTGTTCTTTTTCATGGTCACAGATCCTTTCCCTCCAACATGTACCCCACCGAGTTCTGGCCAGCCACTTTGTATGGAGCTTCGGTTGCAAGGTAGGTAGGATAAGAGTGTGGATGACTCAGCTCAGACTCATCACCACCACTGGATAAACAGCTCCAAGTTGATCATCGAACACTGGCATCATCTTCATATACTCATGCTCAGGGACATCAGAGATTGTGCAGTTCAATGGCTTCATTTTACTTTTCAGGAAACTACAGCCCAAAGAAATGGACTTTCTCAAGGCCACATTGGGTAGAAGAGCCAGAGGACTGCCTAAATCTCTATAATCTCCCAGAAGTGCCATTCTGCTAGATAGAATTCTGGATAAACCAGCTCTTCCTACACGTTTTACAACTCTGACTGCTAATGGAGAATGACAGCATTGGTGAAAAGGAGATCCTAACCCTAGATTAGTATGGAGAGGTTTGAATTTCATTTGTGCAATTCTTGATTCAAGCCCACCTGTTTCTATTTAACCCTCTGAATCCCAATTCTACCCATAGCTTATCTAAGATATAGCAATTAGGACCAATTTGAAGATTCTTGTGGAATGTAGAGAAGTTTCCACCAGAGATCGTAATCTAGAACAGTGATGGGCAAACTACAGCCTGCGGGACAGATGTTCTATCTGGCCCACGACATTATTCCCAATCTGACGAATACAAGAAGTAGGATACAATACAATGAAACTTCGAAAGAGTTGCCTTAGAAACAGACTGACAGATGAGCATTTCCTTTCCTTTGGCCCCCTCTTTCAAAAGTTTGCCCATTACTGGTCTAGACTATCAGACATACTCCATGGATAAGTTAAGCATGTCTGAACGAAGGTTTTCAGAGTTGATTACTGAATACGATTTAAAATCGGGGGCATGTGTATTCTATTCTGCTCATATGGGTAAAACATATCTCAAGGACCCCTTACCATAAATGAGTAGTTATATTTTAGTATGTGGACACATCCCTCATCTCACATAGTGAATGTCCCAGACAAAGGTACCCCAGGCTCAGGGTACTGAGTGGATCGGAATCTACTTAAAATGACAGCTGGGACTCATGCATTTAATTTTATTAGTCAGGCAGAGAACATAATTCAGTTTATAGGCATTTAATGAAATAGCACTAAAGAAAGAGTACTACTAAAATATGAAACCTATGCCACAAATATCCATGCTATCAGTGGAAGGAATAGGACCACGTATGAAGAAACCCACAGGTAGGAAACATGTGACTAATGCTCATACATTGAAGGGCAATGCCTATCTACAATATTTTAGGACCTCTAGTGTCTTGTGGTGATTTCACCATCCTGCTCTGCCAGTCCTATTCCCTGCCAGCCAATCTCAGGGTAGCATTTGATATTTGACTGGTGAGTAGACTACTCTGCCAGACAAGTCAGCATGGTGTGGCATCTCTGCTGGGTATACTATCCCCAGCTTTCATTTGGCGGCTATTTGGAAATGCTCCATTGAGTCCTGTGGTTGCCATTGGTCACTGCTAAGCATGGGTCTCCTGGATGCAATATTAAGGAGTTCCTCTCTGCTTCTCACTTCTAATTTCCTCTAGAGCTCACTGTTGGAAGAGTCCCACACATCGGACTCCTCTCTCTCCTCCTGCCTTCTGTTGCATAAAAAGTTGTCTATCTTGTGTCTCATTCCCTGAAGACTCTCAGCAGGGTGAAGGTGGTGATAATACACATTAATCATAAACTAATCCTTTCCAATTAATGTTCTGCTAGTGGGATCTTCCTAGAGAGCAGAATGCCTTGACCCCACCAAAGCGTACTTTCTCCTCAAGATCTTTACAGAGTAAAGGGAATGGCGTGTGCCAGATCAGTGGCAGAGATTCTTTTGGTGAACGTGGTCTTCTGGTGTCTTTCTTAACCCATGAAGCATAGTTGAACTTTTTCTCCACCCAGTAGTAATTTTCCCTTATTTGGGGTCCAACATTGGGTGATATAGAACCAAACTGAATTCACTGATGCCCATCTGCCTCCAATGTATATATACACATTCTTAAAACAAGCTGCTATTTCATCCCTACAATTATACTGTTTTATAGCCTTTTGGTAAATAATACTGGTACATTTCTGCCTAAATAGGAAAGGGGAAACACTGTTCAGGGGACATCTGTGGTACCATGATATTAAATTCATGGCAGTAGTAAATATTTGAAACAGTTGCTCTGTGCTTTTCATTTTTTAATGATTTATTATAAACAATATTAAACATGAATACTGCCAATTAAATTTGCTTTGCAACTATTTACATTTAAATAAATGAATTGCAAAGCATAAAATGTCATAACAGCTTTTTAATTACTTCGGCTAAGTCTCCATGAGGATTCTTTGGCCATTCATCCTTGTTTATGTTTCCTCTTCTATGGTGATAGCTGAGAGGGAGTCTGGAATAGTGGTTAAAGACTAGGCATGGATTGAGGAAGACCTAAATTCAAATTCTGCTTCTACCACATTAATCATGACATGGTGGGCAAATAATTTAAACTCTCAGGGGGCAAGTGGGTGACTCAGTGGACAGAGTGGTGGTCCTGGATTCAGGAAGACTCATCTTCCTGAGTTTAAAGCCTAACTTCAGACACATATTAACTGTGTAACCCTGGGAAAATCACAAACCACTCCAGAATCTTTGCCAAGAAAACCCCAAATGGGGTCACAACGAGCCCCCATTAGCAAACAAGATGGGCTCGCTCCCAAGGAGACTTCAAAATAGTAGACCTTGGACCAGACATCAGATCTCAGAAAGCTCCCTGCCAACATTCAAACCATTCTAACAAACCTCTTTAAAGATTTGAAATCTCTTGCAGAGTTCTAGTTAGTTTATGACTGGTGTTATGAAGTTTATAAATGATGTCATGGCTAAGGAAAGAGAGAAACTAACTTTAAATATCTCCCCAACCTATGATTCTTCAGATCCCATGATTCTTTAAATGATACCTCTGTGGTTTTACTTATCAACATGGCAAGGATAGATTTACTTTTCCTTTTTCCATTCACATTTTAACAGATTCTGACTGCTTTGACACAACCTCTTTCTTTAAAAAAAAATGCTGTTTCTGATACAATACACAATAGCCAGTGAACAACAAGATCAACCTCTCAAAAAGCACATTCTGTGAAAATAGTTTGACTAAACTGCCTAATTATACTGGTGGCATGTGTCACTTTCACTTTTAAAGTTTACTGATTGTTAACAGAAAGGAAGGATGTGTGCTTGAACTTTGATAGTTTGGCATTAACATTTTCCATTGTTTCTGACCTGAGTTTTGTTGCCTTTTACTGTTATCTTCATTTACATCCCTATGACTACTCATGTGTTCATTTGGCTCTGCTTTCTTCACTTCAAATCACTTCAAAAGCCTCTCTGAAGTCTTCTTATTTTTCTTTCCTTATAGTACAATAATGTTTCATTAAAACCATATACCACCATTGTACAAATGTTCACCCAACATTAAACACATTCTTTCTTGGTTTTGAGCTTTCTGTCACCATAAATAATAGTAGCTATCTTTTATATCACATTTTAAATGTTGCAGAGCATTTTATCAAAACTATCTCATTTGATCCTCAACAACCCTGGGAAGATAATTAATCATGACGATAATAATGGCTAACATTTACATAATGCTTACTATGTGCCAGGCACTGTGCTAAGCACTTTTAAATTATTATCTCATTTGATTCTCACCACAATCCTGGAAAATAATGCTATTATTAGCCCCATTTTACAAATTAGGAAACTGAGGCAAACAAATGAAGTGACTTGTCTATTGTCACACAATTTGAAAGTACGTGAGATCAGATTTGAACTCAGACTCTGATGCCAGGTCTAGGGACTTTATCAACTGTGCCAATAAGCTGAAAGCCTTAGGGCTACCATCCTTTCTTCAACATTCACCATTCATGGACCATCTACCCTGCCACTACTTCCTAAAATCCACTAGGTCTCCTATCTCCTCATCAATTTTGCCCTCATAGCTTTTCCATCTGCTATGAAACCAAATAATGCTTTATGTATTCTCCCCTAATTATAATATGAACAATAAGAGAAAAGGTCTATCTCAATTTTCTATTTCCAATGCTTAGCACAATACTTTGTACACATTAAGCATTTACTAAATGCTTTTCCATTTAATTTAATTCTTGATCTTATTAGAAATTAGATTTCTGCCTGCATTTGCTTTTAGCCTTGTTTATCCAAGCTATTCTCCCCATCTACTTTTCTATTTCTTTTCATTTTTAATATTTTATTTTTCCCCTCTATTAAATACAATTTTTTTAATCTTTATTTTTTTAATAGTTTGAGCCAAATTCCCCACTCCCCTCATTCATCCTGGAAAAGGCAAGCAATCTGATATGACTTTTGCATGTTTAATAATGTAAAAGATTTTCACAGTCATTTTGTGGAAGAGAACTCAAACAAACAAACAAAAAATGAAGAAAGTGAAATATGGCATGTCTCAGTCTACATTTAGACTCCATCAACTTTCTCTGGAGGCAGATGGCATTTCTCATGAGTCCCTTGTAATTGTCTTGGATTACTGTACTGCTAAAAAGAGTCATTCATAATTTTTCATTATATAATATTGCTGTTACTATGTACAATGTTCTCCAGGTTTTGCTTATTTTACTTTGCATCAGTTCATGTAGGTCTTTCCAGGTTTTTTTGAAAATTTTTCTTATCATCATTTCTTTTAGGACAATAGTAAGTATTTCATTTCAATCAAATATCACAACTGGTTCAGTCATTCCCCAACTGATGGATATCCCCTTAATTTCCAATTCTTTGACACCACAAAAAGAACTGTTATCAATATGTTTATATAAACAAGTCCTTTCCCCTTTTTTGATCTCTTTGGAATACAGACTTTGTAGTGGTATTGCTGGATCAAAGATGATGCATAGTTATAAAGCCCTTTGGGAATAGTTCCAAATTACTCTCCAGAATGGTTGAATCAATTCACAACTCCACCAACAGTGCATTAGTGTCCCAATTTTCCCACACCCCCTCCAACACTTATTTTTTTCTGTCATATTAGCCAGTCTGATAGATTCAAAGTGGTAATACAGGTCTGTTTTAATTTGTATTTCTCTAATCAGGAATGATTTATTTTGTTCCAGACTTTCCAGTAGACCAATAATTCTCAATTTGTCTCTCCTGAATCTGTTTTCCAGGTCAGTTGTCTTTTCAATGAGATGTTTCATGTTTCCTTCTATTTTCTCATTCTTTTGATTTTGCTTTATTAATTCTTGCTGTTTCATGAGATCATTAGTTTCTACTTGCCTAATTCTAATCTTTAAAGACTGATTTTCAGCTTTTATCTTTTGAGTTTCTTTTCAGTTTTGTCTATCCTTCTTTTCATGGCTTTTAGCAGGCCAATTCTAGTCTCTAATTTCCTTATTATTACTTCATTTGATTTCTGTGCCTCTTTTTTCCATATCGGCAATTTTGTCTTTTAAGCTGTTATTTTCTTTTTGTATTACTTCCATTTCTTTTTCCCACTCTCCTTCCCATTTTTCTTCTTTCTTTCTTACTTGGTTCTTGAACTGTTTTTGAGTTCCTCAAGAGCTTGTGACCAATTTCCTTTTTTGGGAGAAAGTTTGGATGTGTTTGCTTGTTTGTCACTCTTTGCTATTGCTTCTGTATTAAGCTCTTTTTCTCCACAGAAATTATTCAGAGTCAAGAGGTTTTTTCACTACTGCTTATTCCTTTTGCCACTAGTATATTGAGGGTCCTACATGTTGATTGTTTTCTTAGCTTCTGTTTCACAGGGCTTTGCTTTGGTAATATCTTCCTTTCTCAGTCAGAAGCCCAAGTGAGGGCAGGTAATGTGATGTTCTTTGCTCACTTTAAAGGGTTTTGCCCTGAGGCTCTCTTTCCACCCCCTGCTGCCTAGGCTATGTCCAACCTTGTTTCTGCTCAAACTACAGGGCTCTGCTGCCCAGACTCTGTGCTCTTCAGCCTCAGGTCTCAAGTCTTGCTGCCAAGGTCTTGCACTGCACTCAGGGGATAAGTCTGTAGTGCTTTCAGCCAGTCCCCAAGAATTTAGAAATTGTCCAGCCCTCACTCTGACTCTGGTGTGGTAGGTGGCATGGGGGAGGGTATTCACCTTGCCCTTTGATAAGTGCAGTTTTGCCCCTTATAGAGTGGGAATCTCCAAACACTACCTACCTTTAAGGCTGCATCCAATGGGAGAGCCCCTTTACTCATCCAATTTTGATTTCTGTCCTTTTGAGATTCTTTGTAATGATCAGTTAGAAGGAGATTCAGAAGGCTCCTGCTACTAAGCCACCATCTTAGCTCTACCCTCTCAAGAGTGATTTAGAGTATGGATAGCCTTGATTTCATCAACTGAAAACTGTTCAAATCCTTTCACAATTTATCACTTGGGAAATGAATTGTATTCTTATAAATTTGACTCAATTCTCTATATATTTGAGAAATAAAACCTTTATCAGAGATGTTTTCTATAAAAATTTTTTCCTTATTTGTTTCCCTTCCAATCTTGGCTGAAATAGTTTTGTTTATGTAAAATATTTTTCATTTAATATAAACAAAATTATTCATTTTACATCCTATAATGCTCTCTATCTCTTGTTTGACAGTATACATAGATAATCCTAGAAAATCCACTAAAAACTAGTTCAAGCAATTAACAACTTTAGCATAGCTGCAGGATATACACACATAATTCATTAGCATTTCTATTACCAACAAAGCCTAGCAGGAAAAGGTAGAAAGAGAATTCCATTTAAAACAAATGAAGACAATATTAAATACTTTGGATTCTTCCCACTAAGAAAAACACAGGAACTATATGAACACAATTACAAAATACTTTTCATACAATTAGAGACATATCTAAAGAATTAGAGAGATATTCATTGCTCATGGGTAAGCTGAGAATTTAATGAAAATAACAATTCTATTCAAATTAACTTATTTTTTCAGTGCCATATCAATCAAACAACCAAAAATTATTTTAGCAAGCTAGAAAAAAATAACAAAATTCATCTGGAAGAACAAAAGGTCAAGAATATCAAAGAAACCAATGAAAATAAATGTGAAGGTAGTTGGCTTAGCAGTACCAGATCTCAAACTGTATTACATACTATATCTGGTACTGTCTAAGAAGCAGAGTGGTAAATCAGTGGAATAGATTAGACACAGTTTACAATAGTAAATGACCATGATAATCTAATGTCCAGGATTCTCTAAGTATATTGTCATCTTATTATCTGCAAACAGTAATAATTTTGTTTCCTCATTTTCTATTCTAATTCCTTCCATTTCTTTTTGTTCTCTTATTGCTTTACCTAGAATTTCTAGTACTATGTTGAATAATAGTAGTGTTAATGGGGCATCCTTACTTCACCCGTAGTCTTATTGGGAATGTTCCTAGCTTATCCCCATTACAAGCAATGCTTGTTTATGATTTTAGATGGAGACTACTTATCATTTTAAGAAAAGTTTCACTTATATGTTTTCTAGTATTTTTTAATAGAAATGAGTGTTAAAGTTTGTCAAAAGTTTTTTCTCCATTTATTGAGATGATCACATGATTTTTTTTGGTTTTGTTATTTATATTGTCAATTATACTGATAGTTTTTCTAATAATAAACCAGCTCTGTATTCTTAGTAAATCCCATCCAGTCATAGGGCATCATCTTTGTGATATATTGCTGTAATCTCCTTTATAGTGTTTTATTTTAATTTTTTTTCAGTGATATTCATTAGACAAATTGGTCTATAGTTTTCTTTCTCTGTTTTTGTTCTTCCTGGTTTAGCTATAAGTACCATATTTGTATCATAACAGGAATTTTATAGTACTTCTCCTTTGCCTATTTTCCCAGAATTTATACAGTATTTGAACTAATTATTCTTAAATGTTTGGTACAAATCACTTGTGAATTCATCTGGCTTTAATGTTTTTTTTCCTTAGAGAATTCATTAATGATTTGCTTTTTTTCTTTTTATAAGATAGGGTTAAGTATCCTATTTCCTCTTCTGTTAATCTAAGCAATTTTTGTTTTTGTTAATATTCATCCAATTTACTTAGATTGAAAAATTTATTGGCATATGATTGGACAAAAGAGCTCCAAAAATTACTTTAATTTCCTCTTTTTTGGAAGTACATTCACCTTTTTCATCTTAAATTCTGGTAGTTTGGTTTTCTTCATTTTTTAATCAAGTTAAGCAATGGCTTATTATTTTTCCTCACAAAACCAGGTCCCCATTTTATTTATTAGCTCAACTTAAAATTTTTTTATTTTATTTTATTTGTTTTTTCAGGATTTCAATTTTAGTATTTATTTGGAGATTTTTAACTTGTTATTTTAAAGGTTTTTTTTAAATGCATGCTCAGTTTATTGATCATTCTTTCTTTGTTTCATTGATGGAAGCATTTAGAAATATAAATTCTCCCCTAAAGTACTGCTTTGTCTACATCCCATAAATTTTATGATGTACCATTTTGTAATTTTGATTAATGAAATTACTGATTGTTTCTATAATTTCCTCTTTGACCCACTCATTCTTTAGGATTAGAGAATTTCATTTTTAATTAATTTTAATATGTTTCAATGGCTCTTTGTTGAATGTAATTTTTATTGCATTGTGTTCTGAAAAGGAAGCATTTAATATTTCTGTTTTTAATTGTAAGGTTTTTATGTGTTCATATATGGTCAGTTTTTATAAAGGTGCCATATGCAGCTAAGAAAATGTATACTCCCTTCCATTTCCATCAATGTTCTTCAGAGATGTATTATACCTAACTTTTCTAAAACTCTGTTCATCTCCTTGATTTTTTTCTTATTTTCTTATTCACCAACTGGAGAGTTGAGGGGAAGGGGTGAATAATGTCTACCCCAAGCATTTGAAGACTTCTTCCAGGAGAATGGGTGAATGAGAAAAATTCATTCCAATAGCCATGAAGGCAGCTAAAGCAGGTACTGTGAAGCAGTTAGAGCTTAGTTAGGCATAGACTATCACTCACTGCACCTCAGGTCATCACCAGTTATCTTTAATTTTGTCCTGGAATTTAATGACTCTGGAAGAGAGAATGAGGTCAAATTATTTGGGCAACAATGCCTCACTTACATCTAACTCAAAAGTAAGTCAAGATATCACCCTCATAATGTCATTGGTCCTCTTCATAAATGATGGATTAATAGCAAGAAGTATTTTTGATGGTCTGATTCTTTTGTTGTTGTTGTTGTTTGCTCATTTTCCACCCTATTTCATGAGTTTAAGCTTTCTATTAAATTTGGGTTTCATTCACCTAAAGATAGGAAGGCACTGTCCCAAGCTTCGTATTTTTTAGAGCTGTTGTTTTACAGAGCTTGCTCTGATGGTCTTTCATCCAAAGTGATGTGATCCTGGGAGAGGTATGGTCACTGCTCTCCTGGTCTGAACTCTGGTGTCCTAAAGCAATAAGGTCTAGAAGTCCTATTTGATTTGGAACTGTGACCAAGCCCCCTACTCCCTTTGAGTGGCCACCAGCACTCCTCTCTACCCTGAAATTGCAACCCAGGATGTACATGGGGAATATAGTTGCCAAGCAGTGTCATTTGTATCCAGGGCCAACAAAGGGTCCCTTCTAATCTCTTTCCTTTTACTACCTCTGGACTGAGAGTTCCCAAAGTTGCTGTTGTTGGTAGTGCCACTGTTGCTACCACTATGCATATAGACTCTTCACCAGTCTCTACCCCAGTGTCACAGACTTCTTTTCTTGAACTAGTTTTCTTAGACTGGAAAAAGTGTCTCATCCTGACTTTTGTTTGTTCTACCACTCAAAAATTTAATTTATGCATTATTTAAAGTTGTTTGAAGGAGAATGTTGAGAGAATTCACTGGGGGCTATCCCCAATTCACCATCTTTAAAGTTGTTTGGAGAGGAACATTGGAAGAGTTTAGCTGAGTTGCTACTTGTACTCTACCATCTTAGCTCTGCCTTCTGTAGTGTTTTCCCATTACAAATAATGCTAACCTTAGATGAATGCTAATCTGACTAATGAAAAATCCTCTCCTGTGCATTTTAGTGTTTTTGACATAAACAAATGCTCTATTTTTTCCAAAGACTTTCTTTTGCAGCTATTGGCATAAAATGAAATTTATTTATTTGTTATTTATGCTTTATTATACAAAAGACATTCCTAATGCTAAACAATACAAGGTCAAACACTAATGACTCATGTCCTCTCCTATGTATCTCACTCCAAGTTGACACCAAATCATTAGAGACTAAACTTTGGGTGTGGTAATTCACCCAGTTCAGATTTCATCTAATTGTAAGACAGAATGAGGCGATTAGTTGGTGCACCCAATAGAGCACTGAGCCTAGAGTCAGGAAAACTTGAATTCAGATCCATTCTCAGATGCTCTCTAGTCATGGAATGCTAATCAAATCACCCAATGCCTCTCTGTCTCAGTTTCCGAATTCATAGAATGAAGATAACCAGAGCACCTTGCTACCAGGACCATTGCGATGATTAGAGGAAGATAATTGCAGAAAAGTGCTTAGCACAGTACCTGGCACATAGTAAGTGCTATGTAAATGTTAGCTAGCAACATCATCATCATCATCGTTAATGAAAAACTTCATCAAGAGTTTTGCTGAAATTAAGTACACTGTTTTAATATCCAATGAGATTATATTTGTAATGAAGTACTTCATACAGTTCCTGGCACAAAGAAGGTGTTATATAAATGCTTTCCCCTTATTCCCACCCCATCCAAGGTATTCCCTTGATCAACCAGTCAGCTTTTTGGTATTATACTATCATCCCTTTCTTTTGTCTCTTCCACATTTAGCACAGTGTCTGGTATACAGTAAGCACTTAATAAATGAGTGCTGACTTGACAACTTTTTTCTCAAGATTTTGCATTTCTTTTAAGTGATAGAACTTGGGTTTTATATCAGAGCCACTTTATTGCAGAGTCTTCATTTGATAGTTTTATGAACCATTTCCTCTGCAGATCTCTTCCCTTCTCTTCTGTTTTTGGTTAATATTCTTTTCCTTTTTTTTTTTGGTTCTGTATGACTGTTGGCAAGCTGATAAAGGAGAGCTAACTCCAACCACTCAATAAATCATCTTATGGAGCATCCATCCCCTTTCACTTGTTCAGCTCAAGTTCCAAACAATAAGGGATTAGGGAAGTATGTTGTGTCTGTTAGGGAGAGAATCAGAATAAGGAGAAATCACCTAAAATGGAGAAAAGAAAATTGTCATTATGAAATACAGTAAAAATAACAATAACTCACATTAACTCAGGGCTTTAAAGCTTGTAAAGTACTTTCCTTTTAAATTGGTTCAAAAGCAAAAGTTCTTTAGAATTCAATGCATATTTTTCTCAATAAATTTTGAGTTTTTACTTTTCTCCTCAAATCTAGGGTTTGATCTCAAATTAAGACCAAAAAAGAGAGTTAAGTGCACTGATATTTTAAAATCTAACAAACTCATTTAGACATTTGCCAGCAAAAGACACAACACTTGAAACATTATTATGTTATTCTCTCATCAGTCAAAAAGCTTTTCAGCAAAGCCATTTCACTGCGAATATTATGTTTCATCAAAAATGTATCCAGAAAAGATAATGAGTATGGATTTATTTGCTGCCTTTGGTTTTATTCAGTTTGATGATGCTCAGTAAAGCACTCACAATATAGAAGTATTTGACTATTGACAACCAACAATACTCACATGGTCTTGACATACACATAAGTGCCTTCTTTTTCTTAAAATAAGCCTATAGGTACCAACACTGGACAACTGAATTTTTCAAATGACCAAAACCTACCACCCTAAACACCAAAATTTCCCTTTGACTTTAACCATAAGAATGAGAATTTTTGTAAACCATTTTCCCCGCTTCCTTGGCTTAATAATCATGCTAAATATAAGAGTCTTTTCTTAATGATAGTGATAATAGTTACTCATACTTATGTGACATTTTACAATTTGGAAAGCACTTTATTCCCAGCCATCTTGTAAGACAAGCACTCCAAAGGATCATTAAGTTCACTGGTTCTTGTGCCAGAAGCAAATAGAAGTGAATCAGGAGGCAGGACAAGTAAATAAAATATTTTAGAATACTGCTGCCAAGGGATTTGTTTGAATACAGGGAATATGCTATGAAAACAGAGAGGAAAAGGCCCGGTATATTTCCTCTAGGGGCACAAGAGACTCCATTTTTAAACTACTCTCCATTTCAGTGTAAAATGAGCAACCTCATATTCTTGCTCCTCTCCTGTCCTTCTGGTCTGTTAGTCATAAAAATAAAAAAATTTAAAAAAACCTTTGTTCTGCTCTCCCCTCCAAAGTAAAGAGCTTAGCAGATATCAGATAAATATTGATTATTTAATGACTGATTGCAGTATCCCATGGTAATTTATTGTTGCGTAAATGTGTCCCATATCCAGAGAGTTGACCGTGACATTGGCAAGGAATGCCCCCAAAGACTTACCCACTCTATAAGCATGACCACTAAGAAAGCTGCTCCAGTGACCTGTGAGTATCTGCACTATTTGTCTTCCTACCCACACTAATCACCCGTTATATGAACATACATTCCCCACATAAATTTGCCCCACCATCATTTTGCTGTGACTTGACATGGGCATTCCCTCCATCGTGTAACCTACCCATGCCTTGTCATCCTTTGAGGTTCTTCTAGGTTTGTTTGTTTGTTTGTTTGTTTGTTTGTTTGTTTGTTTGTTTGTTTGTTTTTCACAAATACCAAAGTGTCTTTGGGACAATACTGGTTTGACCAAAATGAATGAAACTAAGACAACCTCCTTCCTTGTTCTGGATACTATATCTTTCTTTTTTAATTTTTAAAAAATTTTTTTAAATAAACCTTACCTTTTGTCTTGTATTGGCTGCAAGGCAGAAGAGTGGTAAGGGTAGGCAATGGGGGTAAAGTGACTTGCCCAGGGTCACACAGCTGGGAAGTGTCTGAGGCCAGATTTGAACCTAGGACCTCCCATCTCTAGGCCTGGCTCTCTGTCCATTGAACTATCCAGCCGCCCCCTACTGTATTTTTCTTAACATAGAATCCTATTAGTTCTTTGACTTCTGTGGCACAGAGATGAGTCATAATGGGCTCACAATCAGCCTAAGCCTCTAGAATATTTTCCTGAGAATATTAGGTTAGCTATACCTTTGTTAACATCTATACTTAGAAGTTGGTTTTTGAATCCAGTCATAGAATATTGTATTTGTTCCTCTTAAATGGCATCTCATTCAATTCTGCTCATTTCTTTTGCCCATTTGGATACTGATTCTGTCATTCGGCATGCTGACTCTTAATCCTCATTCTATGTCCTCTCCATTAGACAAGTGAGCCATAAATCCAACTCATTGATAACAGCATTGAATAACACAGAGCCAAACCTATGATCTCTGAGGCACTTCCTTGGAGACTTTCCTCCACTTAACACGAACCATTAATAAATGTGCTTTGGATCTGCTCCTTCAACTCATTTAGAATCCACACAATGAAGTCCTGGGTTCAAATCTGGCCTCAGACACTTCCTAGCTGTGTGACCCTGGGCAAGTCACTGAGTAACCCCCATTGCCTAGCCCTTACCACCCTTCTGCCTTAGAACCAGTACCCAGTCTTGATTCTAAGATGGAAGGTAAAGGTTAAAAAAAATAGGATCCACTCGTTGGTATTTTCAATAGGCCTCAAAGCCATCAATGCTGGGATGTCAACCCCAAGTTTATGAAGACTTCTCCCAGCAGAACGGGCAGGTAAGAACCTTTTGTTCCAACGGCCATGAAGGTAGCTAATGTAGGTGCTGTGGGGGCACTTAGAGCGTAGTCAGACATTGGTGATGCCAAGGTCATCCGCTGCATCCCAGGCCATCACCAGTCATTCTTACTTTTGTCTTACCACTGGGCTTGGATGACTGGAAAAGAGAGAGAGAGGTTGATGCCTCTGTGCAACTCTGCCTCATTTAGATCCAATTCACATGCAAGTCAAGATTTCACCTTCACAATGTCATTGGTCCTCTTTGAAAAATGGAAGATGAACAATAACTATCAACTAGCCCACATTGCTCCATCTTGTCCACAAAGACAATGTCATGGTGGCAAATATTTTACTGAAACTTAAATTCTATTCACAACATTCTCCTAATCTACCAGTCAAAAACGGTAATGAGATTAGCCTGGCATGAACTATTCTAAAGGAAGTCATATTTACTCTTTTTCCAGTGGCTTCTTTCTTTTCTAAATTCATATAAACCATTGCATATCTGTTTTATTTTGTGCATGTGGTTTCATTTCCCCTCAGAGGATATGGAGATCTGCCACAACTTTTGATCTATGAAGTGGTCCTTCGGGAAGTTAAATGGAGGTCCTTAAACCTAAGAGCTCCCATTGTTTTAAAGGCACTGGCAGGATGGAGTTATGATTTTTTCCTATCTCACCACTGCACTCCCACCACTCCTACCATATCAGGTTGGGAGAGTCAAGAGATCTAGAGAGATATGTTTAAAGAAAATGAGACTAGAGTCTTGCCAAGGCAGAAAAATAGAATTACATCAGGAGTTGGAAATTAACTGTATGCCTTTTGTCACAATTTGCCTAGACTTTGTACCAAGCACACTTTCTGCTACTTCTTTGCTCACTTATCCAGGAAAATGAGTTTTTCAGATCTATCTTGTGTCTTTGGAATTAGAGATTTATTCCTTACTAGAACCGGAGAGCTAGGGAATTTCAAATGGCGTGTGGGAAAAGATCAGAAGGAGAGGATGAGCAAAGGCAGAACAGTTGTCACTGACATTTCTAAGCCCATTGGGTATTTTAAATGCTCTGAAATAAAGCAAGGCCCTTTGGAAGTAGACCTGAGATTAAGATGATTTTGCCCCTTTGTTGCCCCAACCAGTTATTTACGTAGCTCTCTCGACATCTGGCTACGAGCTATTATTTCTTTTGGTCAATGTTCTTGCTTCTAGAATTTCCTTTCTCCTCTGTCTCATTTGAAGTTTCTAGTCTTCCGTGGACTGGTAAACCATACAAGCAGGCTTAATAGAATGTTGGGTAGATTAAGAATAAATAGACAGAGCAGAATCTAAGGACATTCCTGGGAGTATGGATTTTCTGACATTTATTTTGACTGCTCGCCTTTTAAGATGCCTTCCTGACTCTTGGCTGCTTTCCAAATAGTTAAGTTTTCTAGGAGTGAACTCTAAACAAATGAGAGTTATTGTATATACATAGCATGTTTGGGAATACTTCAAAAGAGATGAGATCTCTGATTACTCAAGCTAATGAGATTAATGGAGAACTCTTCTCTTCTGATAGATGGTACAGATCCCTCCTCTTTTTCTTTCCTCTATTGTCAGAATTAGAAAACACTTGTTGAATACCCAAAGAATAAGACATTATGGAATTCAAGGGATCACCAGATTTAGAACCATAGTAGAGTTTAAAAACATAGAACCAATTCCATTATTTTATAGATGAGAAAACTGAGACCCATTCATGGATAGGGACTCATCCAAGGTGATACAAAGAGTAAATGTCAGGAAAAAAAGAGTAAATGGCAATGTCAGATATGGTAGGATATAGAAGGAAGAGACCTCAGTGATCATAAAGCAAGGGGTTTGGAAGTGGAGAATCTTTGGGCAAAATATTTCACATCTCTGCTCCCCAGTATTCCCATCTGTAGAATGGATATTGACCACATATAAGACAGATTCAAGCTCTAAAGCCATGATCCTATCATCTATATGTAATAGTAGTGTTGCCTGGTGCCAGGCTTTAGTCAACCATCGATCAGACTCCTAGAAGTGACAATCGATCACTCAACACCCCATTCCTCCTAGCTATGTTGCAGATGCTTTTCTAGAGTATACGCCGATATCTTGCCACTTATAAAGCCCTGCCCTCCTACTCTTAGCCATGTTCCCCATTTTTTTCCAGATCCAGAGAATTTTCTTAATCACTTTCATATTGAAATAGCAACATATTTAACTAGATCTTATAACATCAGGGTAAATTTAAACCCAGCAGAGGCATAAATCAAAAGTACAACTGTTTCACTCATTCTGCGTTCCAACTATTCAACAAAAACAAAAACAAAAGTCCTTTCAGGTTGGAGTCTAGTTCCTCCCATTTCAGCGCTCCATTGACACAAGAATCAAGGAGGACCAAAATCTATGTCAGTACAATATCCTAAAGGGGGCAGCTAAGTGGCTCAATGGACAAGTGCCAGGCACAGAGCTGGGAAGTCCCGGGTTCCAATCTGACCTTAGACACTTCCTAGCTTTGTGACCCTGAGCAAGTCACTTAGCCCCCATTTCCTAGCCCTTACCATTCTTCTGCCTTGGAATCAATACACAGTACTGATTCTAAGATAGGGTTTTTTGGAGAAAAACAACAACTAATTGGAGAGGCAACTAAGTGGCAAAGTAGAGAGAGAGCTAGGACTTGAGTAAGAAAGTCCTGGATTCTAATCTGACTTTGGACTCTTCCTAGCTGTGTGACCCTGGGCAAGTCACTTAATCCTCATTGCCTAGCCCTTACTAATCTTCTGCCTTGGAACCAATACACAATATTGATTCTAAGATGAAAGATATGGGTTTTAAATATATATATATGCATATATATATATATAATATTCTGCAATAGTCCTCTCATCTCCTTAATAAAGGAAGAGTGATGCATAAACAGCTAAGACAAAAAGGGTTGTGTACTGGAGTGCACTGTAGAGCACTGGGCATGCTTTCAATATTTCTCATGCTTGCAGATATATGGATGAATAAAATAGCAGTGTGCCAGCCCCAGAGTGCTAGGAATTCCACCCCAATGTCTGAAAGTTTACTCTTTATTGGACTGACTTGTCTATCTGCCTGTCCATGAATTCCATTGCACCTTACTTACTTACTTACCACTGGAAAGGGTCACTACTTAAAGTTCCCAAAAACAGCGTTCCCCAGAACCCAGTGGCAGGATGACCACAGTCTGTGTCCTTTCTCTTTCAAAAGTTTCTGAGCCTCCCCATCAACCCTAGAGATCAAAAGGCCATGAGATAGCAAGGTAGAATATGGGAATCATGGAAAGGGTCCAGGAAGCCTCTCTTTCCATATCATGTCCAATTGCTATGATTCCTTCCTCTTCCCAAGGTGCTGATAAACAAGAGTACACTGCAGCCAGCTCCAACCAGTTTTGGAGAGCCCATTGTTAGATTTCCATTGTGAGCATTTACACTTCAGAAATTGACAAATACTTCATATTAAAGCTTGATTTATTGTTTTGTTCATTGTCTAGCCCAGTGATGGGCAAACTACTGCCTGTGGGCCAGATGTAGCCCCCTGAAATGTTCTATCTGGCCACATGCATTATTCCTAATCCGACGAATACAATGAGTAGGATACAATACAATGAAACTTCTAAAGAGTTGCCTTAGAAACAGACTGACAGAGGAGCATTTCCTTTCCTTTGGCCCCTCTTTAAAAAGTTTGCCCATCACTGCTCTAGACTTTTAAAACTGAAGGATATATGAAGAATACATTAATAATGGAGACCAAACTTGAACAAGTGCCAAGCATTCTTTTTCTCTCCTAGAGAGGGAATTCTTTTATTTTTCTCAACCCTAACCTTCTGTTTTGGCATCAATACTAAGTATTGGGTCGGAGACAGAAAAGGGACTTGCCCAGTGTCACAAGGGTAGGAAGTATCTGAGGCTAGATTTGAACCCAGGACCTGGCTCTCAATCTACTAAGCCACATAACTGCCCTGGAGAGCCAATTCTCAAACATTTACCAGACTGCCATCATTTATAACCAAATAGTCAGACAATGCGAGGTCAACTTATTTTATGGTAATCCAGTTTAAAAAACCAAAATGACATAATGATTTGTGTTACAAAAAGATCCCCCATAGACTCTCCTTGATTTGGGAGCTCCCCTACTGGGCTAGAGTTACTTTCTAGATCATTAACTACATGACAGAGAGACCAGGGTTGGAACAGGGCTGAGTTAAAAAAAGAAATCAGAACTGAAATTCTTAGGTGTTCCTTTCAATTAAATATGACTCAGCCACGATGTGCATCTCTGCCAGAAGGGAAATATCACGGATTTCAAGAAACATTATTTGCAACCTTTCCTGGAAGAGGCAGACATTGAGAAAAGCATGATACACCTTAACAGATGGATATGCCATATCGGTAGCAAATCTTATTTTCTATTAGCGTCCTGCTGATGTTAGGAGAAATCGGAGAAGACACTCAGAGTGCTGAGTGGATGCCCTGTGATGATCCTATGGGAAGATACACATAAGAGTGGCACAGGAAGAGAAAGTAAGGATGGATAGCAATCTGAATCATTGGAGGGAATATCCACTTTGGAGTACTAGAGTATAATAAATTGTCATCCTCGTGGGTTTTAAGATTTGCCCCAAATTTTGCATGTGATCCCTTTTGAGAGCAATTAGATAGTACAGTGAATAGATCACAGAACTTAGAGTTAGAAAGATCTGCATTTAAATTCTGCTTTAGATATAATAATTGTGTGAGTTTGGTCAAGTTGATTAATTTCTGTTTGCCTCAGTGTCCTCATGTGTAAAATGAGATAATAACAGCATCTATCTCACAGCATTGTTGTGAAGATCAAATGAGTTAACATAAGAAGTATTTTACAAACCTTAAAGTACTATAAAAATTCTAGCTTGTATCATTAGCTATTATCCCCAAGAACAATCCTGGGAGGAAGAAAACTCTAAGAGGCACTAATATCCCTCCAAGTATTTATGTAGGCAGCTAAGTGGTGCAGTAGATGGAGCACCAGGTCTGGAGTCAAGAAGACCAGAGTTCAAATTTGACTTCAGACACTTACTAGCTGTGTGACCCTGGGCAAGGTGCTTAATCCTGTAACCATCAGCTTTCTCATGTTTAAAATGAGCTGGAAAAGGAAATAGCAAGTCCCTCTGGTATCTTTCCCAAAAAGAATTGGAAACTAAAGGGATGTCCCTCAACTGGGGAATGGCTGAACAAACTAGTATATGATGGTGATGGAATGAACTGGATGATTTCAGAAAGAGCTGGAAAGACCTTTGTGAACTGATGCAGAGTGAAATAAGCAGAACCAGGAGATCATTATACACAGTAACTGCAATATTGTAGAATGATCAAATGTGTGATAGACTTTGCTATTGACAGCAATACAGGACAAGTCTGAGGAACTTATGAAAAAGAATGCTATCCACCTCCAGAGAAAGAGCTGTTGGAATAGATGCAGAAGGAAAACATATGTTTTATCATTTGTTTATTTGAGTATATTTTGGGGGGTTTGGGTTTTATAAGATTATTCACTTATAAAAATGAATAATATGGAAATATGTTTTGCATGTATATACCCAAATTGAATTGTTTTTTCAGCTCCGGGGGAGGGAAAAAGAGGGGTGGTAATATGGAGCACATAACTTTGGAAAACTTATATGGAAATTTGCTATTAAAATAGTATCTTTGCCAAGAAAATCCCAAAAGGGGTCATCAAGAGTCAGACATGACAGAAACATGACCAAGCAATAAACATTAATGTACCCATTTTAAAGATGAGGCAACAAATGCTTTAATAAGTTATATAACTTGCTCATCATCACATAAACTAGTCAGTCAGAGATGGAATTCTAATCATGGTCTCCTAACTCTATGTCCATTGTTCTTTCCCCTTAAGCAGCTAAGATGCTTCTTAGATTCTCATTTAGGAAATAATTTATTGCCAATCAGTAAAAAAATGTGTGTAATTCTCCACTCATCCCAGTACCCTATCTTATCCAGAAAGATAGTCTAGAATAGTAATAGGATGGAAACTCAGAGACTAGACAAAAAGAAAAAGGCAGGGAGGAAGGGGGGTAGAAGAAAACAGCACCCCTTGGTGACCTGTTTGAATTTTCAGCTATGAATATTGAGATTTTGATCTTCCAGGCAGAGAGGCGATTATGTTAAACACTTGTTTTTTTATTGAAGTAGTTGGAAGGTTATGCCTCTCCCCTTTTGGTTTCTATGGTTTCATTCAAGGCATTTTGCTATTAACAAATGAGAAAACGTGTTTTGAAACATAACAGACACTAATTGGGAGGACAGTAACAAAAGATTTCAAATAGTAAAAAAAAAAAAAAAGAAGAAGAAGAATTGGTGTATCCTTGACACTTCTCTGACTCATAAAAAAGAAGATCCAAACTGTAAGATTCAGTCTCCTGCATGTCTTGATTTAGGGATTCCAGCGAGGAACTGGTTGCAAATCTTAACATGACTTAGAAAATTCTTGGCGTGGTACAAAGAGAACATGATGCCTTCAAGAGCAAGAGAAGGTACATTTGGGCAGCTGGACATGGATAAAATATCAGCCTTGAGAAACAATGAAGCCTTTAAAAACATCCTGAGCCCAAGGGCCTGTGTTTCCTTTTCTCATTCAGGTCCCTATTAATAAGCTCTGATACTCAATTTATCTCTTGTCTGGAGCCAGGATTGACATAAAGGGGTTGGCTCCCTTGTCAAGTCCTGCAAGGGAGATACTGCTTTGTCCAAATGTGTAAAGAAGGGAGTTTTTTAAATGCCAACCAGGAAAAAAAGAGAAAAAAGTAAAGAAAAAAGACCCATGGGGACAAGTATATTTTATGTGCATATCCATGTCTCACTAAGAACACCAAATGTAAATAGTCGTCCTATATATTCTCATTCTTTTTTCCCCCAGATTCAAATTCTGGCTCTCCAAAAATCACCTGAATTACCTTGGGCAAGTCAGCTCTGTTTTAGACCTCAATTGCTTCAGACTGGGTTAGACCAGTTGAATTAGATAAACTCTGACATCCCTCACATTTCCAGCCTACAGTCATTGGATCTGAGTTCAAATCATGTTTAAGAAACCTACTAGTTGTGTGAGGAAGGGCAAATCCCTTCACCTCTAAAATTTGAGGAGATTGGACTAAATGGCCTCTGATGGGGCTTTCCAAGAATCCTAAGGCAAAATATCTTTCAAAGCATTTTAAGAATGCTCTCTTTGAGAAAAGACATCATACCCCACTTCTTTGCAAAGGTAAAAGGAACAATAAGTATGGAACACTGAAGTATATGTCAGATTGTCAGTTTTGCTATGTTTTCTCTCTTTCTTTAAAAAAAAGTCTTTGTAGAACAAAATAGTTCTTTAAAAGGGGAGAGGGGAGGATCCAAGGGAATAATTAGACAGTATTATAAATAAAATTTCATTTTTAAAAAGTATCTCTTCTCCCCTAGATTAACAGACCTTGAACAAAGTCTCTCTTGGGAAGAGGGACATGGAGCTATTAATTAAACAGAAGCATGTAAGTATTCTCTCTGGAGTTTTTCTTTTTTGAAAAACAGTATTGCTCACCCATTGAAAAATCCCCATCTACTTGGCCGTCTCCAAGTCAGACTCCAAGTGTGCCCAGAATGCATCATAGTGGAAGGATAAGTCTGTTCCAAAGTCTTCTCATCTCCTCTAGAAAATCTCCAAAATCCAGAGCCAGGAAACAATGATGATTTCTGGAGAGAGCAACATGGATGAGGCGTACATTGACATGTAGGAAGATTGGGAACATCAGTCTTTCGCCATGAGTTTTTCAACTCAGGATGCTACAACTTCCAGGGTAGCTAGGTGCCTCAGTAGAGAGACAGCCACATCTGAAGATGAGAGGTTTTGAATTCAAATCTGGTTGGGTGACCTTGGGAAAGTAACTTAACTCCAATTGCCTACCCCTTATTGCTTTTCTACCTTGTAATCAATACTTAGTATTAATTCAAAAAGGGTTTTGTTTTTTTAAAAAAAGATGCTGCAACTTCCATCACTAAGGGACTCATCTTTTTTTTTTTAACCCTTGTACTTCGGTGTATTGTCTCATAGGTGGAAGATTGGTAAGGGTGGGCAATGGGGGTCAAGTGACTTGCCCAGGGTCACACAGCTGGAAGGGACTCATCTTTTAATAATATTTTGTTTTCCCCAATTACATGTAAAAAACCAATTATACCAAGTATTTTAAAATAATTTTTGAGTTCCAAATTCTGTCCTTCTTTCCCACCCTTCCCCAGTCTCTGAGATGGTGAGCAATTGGATATAGGTTTTACATGTACAATCATGTAAAACCTCTTTCTATATTAAGCATTTTGTGGAAGATCTGAAGAACTAATCTTGATCTTTTTTTAACAAAATAGGAAGAGTTCAGTTGTAGAGTCTTTTATTTCTCAACAGTGAGCACCTTTGTTTTCTCTCCTTTTGGTAGATGGCAAAATACCTACCACTAAGGGACAGAAAGCATCCAAGCTCACTCCCCAGTGCTGCTAAAGAAGGAAGAGCAGGGTGAGTGAAAATTTAGCTCGATCCTATCATCCTGGCCTGTATGATTGTTCTTCTTATTGTGGCGTGTAGCATTAATCCCACTATTCGTTCCATTTAAAATACAGTAAATGATTAAAATTATATGAAGCAGAAAGCTCTCTGGATCAGAAACCTCAGCCTTTGGTCCTGACTTTGTGTCTTATGAGCTCTATGACCTTGAGAAAAATCATTTCTCTTTTCAAGGTGCCTAAGTTTCTACTTCTGTAAAATGGAGATAATACCTGTCCTGCCAAAAGTGCAAGGGTCTGTGATGACCAAATGAGCAGTAATCAACAGACCCTGTGCTAAGAACTAGAGAGAGGGGGAAATCTACTCCTTCCCTCATTAGGTTTACAACCTAATGGGGAAAATAACATGTACTGAACAGAGACTTCCAAGATACATTCAGAATTCGTGAAAGGCAATCCTAGTCGAGAAGGCATTAGCAGTTGGGGGACACTGGAGAAGGTCTGCTGCAGAAGGCAGGATTTGAACTAAGGCTTGAGAGAAGCCAGAAGAAAGCTAAGAGGTGGAAAGGAAACACATTCCAGGCATAGAAGAGAATCTGTGGGAAGGAATGGGGACAGGAGATGCAACCTATGTGAGGAAGACCAAGTAGATAAGATAAATGGACTATAAAATGAAGGGGCCTCTGAGGATCCATCTATTCCCAAATTTGGGCAGTCCTGGGAGGATTTGCTTTCAATAACTGCCTCTATTTCATAATGTGGAATTATGGGCAAGTCAGTTAAGTCCTCAGCAACCCCAAACAACTCTTTCAGTCAAGTGCTTGGTCAGCAAGCATTTATTTAGTGCCTACTGCATGGAGGTATGAATATAAAGCATCAGATAATGCCTGCTCACTAGGAACTGCTGTGAGACTTCAGAACAGCTGCAGATACACATTGGATAAAGAAGTTTCCTCAGTAAGAGATGAAATCCTAAGCCTGGACTAATCATTGTAATAATTCTCTCGCTCTCTTCTTACCATAAAATTCTTTCCCTTAGCATCAAACATAGGGCAATGTTTAAGTGAATAGTAATTAAATGAATTCAATTGTTTTGCAAATAATGGTTATTTCTAATTTCCAACTGAAGTTATATGTATTAGTGAAAAACACTGTTAGGAAGATCTGGTAGATGCTGGACAGTTCAGATGGCTCTGGTCCAACACAGTGCCTAGGACACAGTAAACACTTAATGAATACTGATGTCCTTCTTCTCTCCCTCCTTTCCTCCAAACTTCTCTCCTTCCTTCCCTCCATCCTTTTTTCTTCCTACCTCCCTCTTCTTTGTTCCTTCTTTCTTCCCATCCCCCCTTCTTTCCTGCCTTCTATTCTCCCACTTTCCTTCTTTTTTTCCCTTCCTCCCTCCCTTCCTCCTTTCCTTCCTCCCTTCTTCTCTCCTTCCCCTTATCCCTCCCTCCATTCCTTTCCCCCTTCCTTCTTTCCTTCCTTCCTCCCTTCCTACTTTCTTAATGAAGTCAAGGTCATGAACCCAAGTGGTAGAAGGGCAATGATAAACTCTCACCTATTTTCCCACGCTGTAACCCTAAATTCAATTGGCCATTCCAAATAAATCAACCAATAAGCACTCGTTAGTTGTCTACTATGTGCTCTTCCTCCACTACTCCCCAAATGGGTGCTAATGATTGCAGAAGACCCTGCTCAGCTTGAGGTAAATCCACTGGCAATAGTAGAAGAGAAATTCTGAGCACAAGTTTTAACAGGTAAGAAGTATCTAATTAAAAGAGAAGACTGCCTGCAATTAGAGGACCTTTGTTCAAATCCTCCCTCTAATGCTTACTCCCTTGGCAAACCACTTACACTGCCTCAGCCTTAGTTTCCCCATCTATAAAATTGGGGTTCAAACTAAATAACCTTGGTAATTCCTTTCATTTCTAAAGGCTATGATGACTCCTTTAGGGATACAGAGAGCCTTGGTAATGGGATGTTGACAGAGGAGTACCAACAATAAACACAAGGGGGCACTGAGAGGGTGAATAAGACACTCCATCCCCATTCCACAGGCTGGGCTCCCAGGAGATCTCTCCCAAAAGCAAAGAACACAGGGCAGCCTATTTTGCATAGAGTCTCCTTGCTTCTGCTGTTTTTCTCCTTATATTTTACAAATAAACATAGTGATGAAAAAGTACTAGTGCTCCAGGCACAGAATAAGCAGCTTTCCCCAGGCTGTTCCACCATGTAAACAGACTGCACTTGAAAAAGGACTTGAGAATCATTTCAGATGGGAGTAGGGAGGGTCTAGGGATACAGGGGAGGCAGAAGGTTTCTGGGCTTTGCTTTAATCTTGGCTGCAACTTGCAAAACGGAAATGCCTGGATTTCCTGATGTTACTAAGAAATATTGCTCCAAGCAAACAAAAATAGACACTGGGCAAGAGGAAGCTAATATGCACATGTTTCCTCCTCGTTCCATTTCATTGACCCAGGTAGTTTGACTTTCTAAGCCAGGAAGATTTGTAGCTTTGATGGAGGACCAGGGCAGAAGGCTAAGGTTTCCCCTGTCCCCTCTGGTGGCAGCTCTTGTATTGCTCTTCCCACTTCTGACAGTGGCTGGAGTTCCCAGGGTCATAGGGACAGACCCAAGAGAGACCACTGAGATCATCTAATCCAATTCCTGCATTTTACAAAGAAAGAAACAAAGGGTCTTGGCCAATGGCAAACAGCAAGTGTGGAAAGGGACAGAGCCAGGCCATCTGACTTCCCACCCATCATTCTAGTGGCTCCACGGAGAGCCCCAAGGAGGCTGTGAGCTAGGGTAAGGTGGGAAGTAACAGCAGGAAACCAACATTTATAATAATGAATATCGAAAGTCATACTAGTTGAAGATAAGAAAGAACTGAATTTCCTGAGTTCAGATTCTAGCTCTGCTACTTTCTAGCTATGGTCTTCACATCATTTCCTATTCAAGTTTCTGTTTCTTTATCTATAAAATGAAGGGATTGGACTAAATCAAGGGTTTTGAACCTTTTTTTCGGTGTCATAGACTCCTTTGGCACTCTGGGAAAACATATGGACCCCTTCTCAAAAGAATGTTTTTCAATATAAAAATAAGAATAGGATTTTGCAAAGATATCCAATTATACTGAAATGAAATGATCAAAATATATTTTTAAAAATAAATTCATGTGGGCAGCTAGCTGACTCAGTGAATAGAGTCAAGGCTAGAGGTTAGGAAGTCTTAGATTCAAACCTGGCCTCAGATAGTTCCTAGATGTATTATCCTGGACAAGTCACTTAACCCTGATTGCCTCATCCTTAACCCTCTACTTCCTTGCAACCTATACTTAGTATTGATTCTAAGAAATAAGGTAAGGCTTTTTTAAAAAGGCAACTAGGAAAAAAATAAGTTAATGTACCCCAAGATAAAAATCCAAGGGACAAACAGGCTAAAACAGAAACAAGAGCCATTAAATCTTACATAAGGATCCCAGAAGGCCACATATTGACTTAGAAAACCATATATTAACATTATCTATATCCTATTCTATTTTATATATTTATTTTATTAAATATTTCCCAGTTACATTTTAATCTTGTAAGGAGAAATTGGGAGTGTGGTGGACCACAATAGAGCAAGGAGACTGCCTTTCCAACTCTAAATCCTAAAATCAAAGTATTACTTCTCAAGAATTGATTCATTTAGCATTGACCCACTCCCATCATCATCAAGACCATCATTAGTGCTTTCTGAGGTTTGCAAAGGACTTTACAAATCTCTCATTTTCTCCTCACAACAATGCTGGCATGAGGAATGGCCAGCATTCTATCAAATTTCCCCTAGCCATCCCCTGAAAGAAGGCTGATAAACTCAAGGTGAGGAGTGAAACTTGCATTTTTGGCCATGGCCAATATGGGATTTTGCTTTCCCTTTCAGTGAATATTTGTTATGAAGGTGGATTTAGAGTAGAACAAAAAGGCCCAATCCCAGGTGATTTTTTTTTCTTAGATGATTGCATCTTTTATAGTGAATCTAATTATTGGAATCTCTACAGCCCATATTGTCTAAAGCAAATTAGTCAATCAACAGTCAGGAGACATGCAATTTTCTATTGCCCCAAACAAAAATAAAAGGTTGTATTTCTTTTGTTAACAAATCTTTTTTCCTTTGCCACATGGAGCATCCTATAATCATAGGCTCTTAGAATTGGAAGATCTGGACTTTAGAATTCCTGGCCCTTACTTGACAAATTGGAATCTGAACTAAAGAGGCCAAGGAACTTGTTTAAGGACACACAAAAAATAAGAGTCAAACTCAGAACTCTGAATTCTAAATTAAATAATGTTTTATCTTTACTTGGCAGCATTCATTCATATTAGACCTAGGAAGGCACAGAGCCTGGACCACTTATCTGGTCATATCTAGGGAGAGCCTTCCCATTGGTCCATCCCCTGAAGGTACCCCAAGCCTCCTCCTGCAGGAGCTCTCCATTTCTTGTTACTCATATTTCCACTCTGCTCTATTTCTCCCATTTCTAAGAATTCAGATGAGAAAACCGAGGCTGAGAAAAGTGATGTGATCTTGCTAAGATCCCATGACAAACTTATGCCTTTAAATTGAAGAAGCTAAAGGAGGAACCATGGTTGAGATCCTGTCTCTAGTTTCCCCAACTGTAAAATGGAAGTCTTTGGACATGAGGTTTTGGGGAACAGAAGAAATAATACTAGATCTGGTCCTTACAACCTGTACGGCTCTTAATCTTTCTGAGTCTCAGCCTCCTCATCTCTAAAGGGACTAGAAGACATTGGAGGGTCTTTTCACTTCCAAATCAAAGAATGATTTCATGACTAGAGAATGTGGCTTATGACTTTGTGCAACTCACTTAACTCTCACTAAAATCCAATTTCCTCCCAAGTCAAGACCTCATCCATCATCCACTATTTCACTCCAGCATCATGGTGGCATTGGTCCTCTTTGAAAACAAAGGATGACCAACAGCAGATGGACTTTAGGGTCCCCTGTAGCACTACAACCTCTGACCCTACAGTGTTGACAGAGCTTTCTGATTTTTAGTCTGGGTTCGGAATGCGGGGTCTTCCAGCTTTGGGTCTTAGATCTTGCTGATCATGTGGGGTTGTTCCCTTGTTATGTGGCAGAGAAAAATGGAAACAGTCCAGCCATGTACTCCTTCCTGGAATTTGCATGCAGGACTGAATACCATAGTGCCCCATCCTGTTCTCTTGCTAATGCAAGCCTGGGTTACCATCCTACTTGCTGAGGCAGCTTTGGGCCTGAGACTGATAGAATGGGTAGATAAGCCCAAGCAGACTGCTCAAATAACCCTTCTCCAAACTTGAGAGGACCCCAGAGGATGAACTGCAGGGAAGGAATCTGATATCTGATGCAACCAAATGGAAATTCACCAAAGCCCTCCATTTAGCTTTAACTCGTGTTGATTAGAATGGAAATTTCTCACTCTTGGGCTTTTATGTAGCCACAGATCAACCCGTCTCTCTGTGGTTTTTAAAGTGACTGGTTCATTGTGTCATAAAAGGCACAGACTAATAATATATCATAACCACCTGCAAGAAGCCAAAAGACAAAACAAAACACCCAGAGAGCTTCCTAGGTAGTGGCTGCATGAACTTGTAAGCTGCCATTTAATTGGGAAATCTTTTACTTGTTTATCCACTTATTCAAAACATTGCCCTATGTTTGATGCTAAGGGAAAGAATTTTATGGTAAGAAGAGAGCAAGAGAATTATTACAATCCTGCCTGGCTGTGGGCTTGCTGATTTCTATTGGATGGGAGAAAATGACAACGAAGCAAATTTCAACTTGATATAGGATGAGAAAATCACATACAGTCAGCATAATCAATAAACGGAGTGGTCCTTTCGCATTGGAGGGCTGGAGGCAGAGACTAGACACAAGAGGAGACTCTTTTCCAGTCATGAGACCCCTTCTAACCTCAGAATTCTGGAATTCTGGGAAACTTACTCCTTACCTAGCTCCTTTACCATCAGCTTGCTGTCTTGTGGTCTGCCTCTTCAGAACTGGGACATGGAGCCCAGGTCCTCGTTGTACAGGGAGATATGAATGCCTTCTTGATGTAGTAATAAAGGGAGCCATGAAAGGAGACTGGCTTGGGAAGAAGGGGATAATATCATTCGATCTCAGGATCTCAGTGCTGGAAGTGACCTCGCTGAGAGACCATGTAGGTTTAAGCAGAGGCTAAGTTTGGGTTGATGGCACAGAGGATAGAGGGCTAGAGCTGGACTTGGGAAGACTTGAGTTCATATTCATCCTCAGACACTTAGTTACTGTATGACCTAGGCAAGTCACTTAGCTTCTAATAACTAGGTAGTGCACTGGGTAGAGTGCTGGCCCTGGAGCCTTAGGAAGACCTGAGTTCAAATCCAGACTCAGACTAAAATTACTATGTGGCCCTGTGCAAGTCACTTGACCTCCCTTGACCGACCTCAATTCCTCATCTCTAAAATAGGGATAATACTAGTTCCCATCTCCTAGAGTTGCTGTGAGGATCACAGGGGATATTTGCAAAGCACTTTGAAAATCTTAAATGTAAATGTTAGCTATTATTATCAATTTCAGAGTTTGAAGGGGTCTTTGAGGTCATCTAGTCCAACCCACTGGACTTGCTCTGGACTTTGATGCTCTGGAAGAGAGAGGGAAGCTGGCAACTTTGAGAAACACAGCCTCCCTTAAATACAATTCACGTGAAAGGCAAGACATAGCCTGGTGATAGCTTGGTCCTCTTCAAAATGAAAGACAACAATGAGTCCAAACCAAAGAGGAAAAAAAATCCTCTAAACAATATTCCCCAAAATGAACCTGACCCCCCCTTAGTAGACTTCTACTGGGGAAGGATACGAAATAAAGTCCTGAGGCAGCCCGTTCTAATTTTTGTTGTTGTTTGGCTGTTTTTTAGTCATTTCCAACTCTTTATGGCACTGCCTAGAGACTTCCTTAAAGGTTGGCATTGATCCATTAATGAGCACTCTTTGAATTCTGTTAGCAAATCAGTTCAAAACCCACCCAACTGTGTTATCGTTCAGTCTCCATGGATCCATTTTGATCTTGATGCTATCATGAAAGGTTTCTGAGATTGCTTTGTGAAAATACAGAGAGACTGTCTATGGCACTCCCCGATCTACCAGTCTAGTTACTCAGTCAAAGAAGGAAATGTGGTTAGTCTGACATGACCTGTTCATGATAAAAATCCATGCTGGCACTCAGTGATTAATGTTTCCTTTTCTAAGCACTTATAAATCACCCCTATAAAAATATGCTCTCTATTTTTTTTCAGAAACTTAAGTCAAACTCAGCAGCCTGAAATTTGAGAAAAATACATTTTCCTCCCATTTTTGAAAACTCTCGAGCATTTGTTCCTCCCCAATCCTGTCTCACCTTTCTAATCATCCATAGGTTTTCCAAAGATCATGGCCCAGGAGGTGCATTTGACAGCATTTTCAGACCATAGAATGAAGATTTTCTGTGCCAGGGTAATTGACTCCAGTAGAATGCCAGCTTCTTGATCCCCTGAGCCTCTCTCTCCCTGCATGTTTTTCCTTTGTTGCCCCTACTGCTTTCTCTAGTATGTGGCTTACAGAATGCACGTGGTCAACTCTGTCCTTCTATTTTCAGATTAAAGCTGTCTTGATCATGTCCTCAAATCATCAGATAAATTAATTTTATAGGTCCTTCCTTGAGATACTTCATTCCTGACCAAGAGCCTGTTTCTTTTACACTGGCCCCCAAAGTCTAAATCTCATTGTCAATACTTTCTTCTCAACCAGAAATTCATTTTCATAATCTCCTTCTCTTATAAAGTCCCTATTTTCAATTTATCACAGTGATGAAACACTACTTATGCTCTCATTTCTTTGTTTTTAAACCCTTTAAAATTTTTATTTTTAAAAAGTTTTAATTTATTATGTTTTAAAACTTTCAGTTTTAGAATCAATATTATGTATTGGTCCCAAAGTAAGAGCTAGGCAATAGGATTAAATAAATGCCTTGCCCTGAATTATAGAGCCAGGAAGTATCTGAGATCAGATTTGAACCCATGACTTCCTGTCTCTAGGCCAGTCTCTCAATCCACTGAGCAGCCTAGCTGCCCCACTACCTATGCTTTTAGCCAGAACATCATAAGCCTGGCATTAATAATGATGATGATGATAAATAATGAAACTAATAACTAACATTCATGAAGAGCTTCAAGGTTTGCCAAGTCCTTTATAGATGTTAACTCATTTGATCCACACAACAACCTCATGATGCTGTTATTATTCCCATTTTACAAATAAGGAAACTAAGGCAAATAGAGGTTAAATGCTAGTGTCTGAGGCATCATTTGAACCCAGGCCTCCCTGATTCCAGATCCTGCTTGCCTTAATTAGCAAACAAGAACATAGGATCATAGAATCTCTGGGCTAGAAGCCATCTGGTCCAACCCACCATATTCTTCATACTATATAACCAACAAGCAGTCATTAGGTTTATGTTTGAAGACCTCCAGTGGAAGAGAACCCAAAGGCCATTCCATTTCTGAATAGCTCTGGCTGTTAGCAAACCAACCCTTCCAACCCTAGGATTTACACTATATGAGGGCAGGGAATACATGTTTTTTTCTCTGTATCTCAGGTACCTGGTATAGTGCCTGGCACATAGTAGGCACTTAGTAAATCTTTATTAAATGAGCTCAGCTTAAATTTATCTTTTTTTTCAACTTCCTCCCATTCCTCCTTCTTTGGCTTTATTCATACTGGTCTGTACTCCTGGAATGCCTTCTCTTCTTTCCATTGGCCAACATTCTTGAAGGCCTTCTTCCTCCAGGAAGCTTCCATGGCCACTCCACCCAAGATAGCTCTTGCTGCCTGACCATTCCCTTGGGCTCATCTCACTCATTGCCTCATAGAGTGAATCATCTTTTCAGGTAGTTGTTTTCTCTTGCCAGTTGAACTCCTAGAGGGCAGGTGTCAGAGGGCCTGACCTCTGATATATCCCTTAAGGCAAGGGAATGGCTCAAAGAGAGCTTCATCAGGGATGTACCATTCAGCTGCTCATGACCTCTTTACTGTCCCACCCCACCCCTTGCAGCTGTACAAGCTCCCAGGAGGTGACAAACGTGGCTAGAGATACCCAACAGCCCAGATGCTCAGATACGATTGTCTTGAAGACATTCCCAAAGAGAGGGCAACCAGAAGCCATCAAGGAGGGACTGAGTGTGAGCCTTCAGTGTCTGGCTTTATAGTGCCCCTCTATTTTCACAAACCTCATTAAGCACCTGCCTCCATAGCTTTTGCTAACAATCCTAGCTGCTTGCTCTTCCTGAGTCTGCCATCTGCCTTCTGAAAAAGCTGAAGTTCTTTTATTAGTCAGAAGCTTAAGCTTAGAGTCTGAGAACCTGGAGATGAGCCCCAGCACCATCATTCAGAACTAGAGTCAGGAATGTTTATACCCAGAATGAGGTTCTCTGAAGAAACAGAGGAAAAGTAGCATAGAACATGCCGTTAAGATCTGGCCAATGTGGTAGGACTCTGCATGTGCATTACCACAATTTGTTCTTGTTTTTTAAGTAAGAGAGAAGGCGGAAGAGAAAAGGTTTATTTTTTAATTAATAAAAACAAAGAAAAGAAATATACCCTTAAATCGACTTTTAATTCAGTTGGAATAGGAGGGAGAGGGGGAGAGAGAGCGATATTGAACATCAAGCTCCAGGTAATAGAAGTTGCCAAGCTGATGAAGAGGAGCAGAGAGATGAAGGTCAGGAAAAAGAATACCTGATGTGTAGCCATAAGGGGAGGGAGGAGGAAGCTGTAGTTTCCTATTTTTAACTAACTGTTCTTATGAATAAAGCACTTTGCTCAGTTGATTCTGTGTTTCTATAGGACACTCTGTAAAGTTCAGCACCCTGGGACAAAGCTACCTAGTCCTTCCCGAGTCAGGGCTTTGCCATCACTTACTAGTTGTAAGTTTAGATAAGCCACTTCACCTCTGTTGGCTTCTGTTCCCTGTCTCTAAAATTGGGCATTTGTAAGAGATGACTTCTAAGTGTCCCTCTCCCCAAAACAAAAGTAGAAAGCTTATCAGATCATGGATCACTGCACCCAGTAGCCATAGCATGGTAAGACCTTCTTTAGGAACAATTCCATACATGGTTCCTGCCCCTCCTTCACTATCTTCTGGTTCTCCAGCATGGTCCTATGCCCTCTGGCAAGTCTATAGGGCCAAGAAAACAATGTAAAAAAATGCTCTGCTACAAGAAGAAATCTCAGAACTTGCTGTATACAATTCTACTTGGTTCCTCTTCATCCAACTGTGCTCATTTCCCTCCCACAATCCTGACAGCAAGAATTGTTACACTCTTGTGCATCATCCTCATGGTTGGACCTTTCAGTGAATATTTATTGACTAATAGTCATGTTGAATAATTAGTAGGGTTTCTAATTAGAGGCTTAGAAGATTTTGGAATAGAGCTTTAATATTTTAAAAGAATTTGGATCACAGTTTTTAGTATTAAATTCAGATGGTATCATCTTTCTCTTGGATTGCTTGATCATGAAGACTGACCTAAAGCTGTTTCTTTGTGTCCCCAAACATCTGGGGACACCAGGGCAGTAGGGACAGCCTACAGTATAGGGAGTGGAAGCCAATATCTTGCCATCTTGGAAATCTATCTCATGGGCTAGCATCATGGGAATTTGTTTTAAGTCGGTCCTCCAAAGTTAATTTCAATGTCTGATTTTTTATAAGAAAAAAAGTGGAAGAAAATGGTTATTATATCCATTATGGCATGCATTTGAATGGGAAGACCTTTGAGTTAGTTAATCTTTACATAAACTATATACACACATATGTACAAGTATATATATATATGCATATATATATATATACTATATACACGTGTGTCTATACACACATACATTTGTCACCTTAAAAAATATTGTGCCAAGATTTAATAGAATAAAGAGAAAGAGATTAGGGAATCTTTAGGATAATATACCTTACTTTCAGTGATCCCAAGCTGTGCCCTAGCCCAAGCCTCCATATTTCTTTGTTTGTTTTAAGGTACAAATACCCTCCCATCAATACTTTCTGTCTTTAGAATGTGAAAGGTTACCATCTCTAAAAAGTCAATATTGCCATAGACCCGATAGCAATGAAAACATACATGATGGATTTTAGGAAGGCTGTAATATATTACCAACCAGTACTTTGCCTTCGAGAAGTAGATTAAAGGATAGCAAAGAAGGTTTCAGTTGGAAAAGAAGATGAGCTACTCACAAGCTGAAAGCTAATAGCAGATGGATACTTTGAGTATTGCACTGGTACCCAGGAGAAAAGAAGGCTAGAATCTGGCTTCCATGCCATTGGAGATCCTCTATTAGAATGTGTGGACAAGAACTACACATGATGAAAAGACATGGGTGTGATGTAGTTATACAGGCTGGTTCCTTCATCAGAGATATCACAGATCCACTGAATTGACAAAGTATTTAGAGGACAGTCTTCCAATCCAGTCTTCCAAGCCCAATTTTTCATGATAGCAAGTACTCTTCCTAGCAGAGAATCTATATTTAGACTCTATTCTCTATACGCTGTAATTTTAATACTAGGCACATAAACATTCATGAATATTAACATAATGTTGTATATGAAGAAGGATATAATGAACCTGAATGATTGACCTCCATCTAGTTATTCATTTCTGTAAATTGTGCATCATTATACAGAGCACTCAAACAAACATTATAGAAAGAAAAGTAAAGAGGAAATCTTCCCCTCTCCTCCACTCCACTGGAAACTGCTGAATGAAAAGAATGAACCAATATATTAGCAATAGATAATAATACTCAATACTGTAAATTACAGAAGACCAAGAATGCCCTTCTAATTGTTTGGTATTAGTTTAAAAACAGATGGCCATGAGTAGGAAAAAATTCTCAAAATCTAGAACCTTTTTACCTTTACAGTCTTCTTACACTGTGCTCACTTCCACAGAGATTGAATTCTAGCGGCATCAACCTCTTTGTCTTTCCATCTCCCATCTCGAAGCATTGTCATTGGCTGTCTCCTATGCCTGGAATATGCTCCTTCCTTAGGTCTTCCCCCAGGCCTCTCTGACTTCCTTAAAGTTTTACCTAAACTCCCACTTTCCATTAAAAGCCTTGCCAAATTCTTCTTAATATCTAAGAATACTCCTAATTTACCCTGTATATATCTTTTTTTAAAACCCTTACTTTATGTCTTAGAATTAATACTGTGCTATTGGTCCCAAGGCAGAAGAGCAGTAAGGCCTAGGTAATTGGGGTTAAGTGACTTGCCCAGGGTCACACAGCTAGGAAGTGTCTGAGGTCAGATTTGAACCCAGGACTTCCTGTCTCTAGGCCTGGCTCTCTATCCACTGACCCACTTAGCTGCCCTAACCTGTATATATCCTATATGTATATAGATATTTATTATATGTAATCTCTTCATTAGACTATGAGGTTCTTAAGAGAAGGGACTTTTTATTCATTTTTAAAATTTTGTTTTGCCTTTTCTTGAATCCCCAGGTTTTAGCACAGTCCCCAGCACATAATATGTGCTAAATAAATGCTAATTGACTAACTCCATTAGTGCATCTGTCTTAGATAATGCAGACATGAAATGACAGAAAAAAATGTGTTCAGGAATTTTTGGAGAGCTTTGAATAACCCCAGGTTTGTCTCCGAAACAAATGCCCATCTTTTCCACACCAAAGTTCTTCCAGAGACTCTGTATGGCTAAGAACCAAGTAATACCATAGTTCTGTGAGAATTAAGGTGTAAAGTGCCCAAAGGGCAAGGGGGAGGTATATGGTGGCCATGAGGCATCTACAACATAGTAACAATGAAGAATTACACAAAAAGAGTACATATAAGGTGTTATCAAAGACCTGGATGACCAGAAAAGGAAATGGTTCATTACCAATAGTGAGGGAATAACTGAAGGAGAGGTCACGTCATCCTTTGGTAAGCATTCAATGTCAAAAATCCTAGAGGAAAGGCTAGAGTATGTTGTGTACCAATAATTTATGAGTAGACATGGGCAAGAGCCTCAGAGGATGGCAAGGTATGGATAGATTGTGATCTATCATTTCAAGAAATGCCATTATTAACTTTAAATGCCATCAATTCATCAAAGATTAAAGAAGAATGCTCAAATGAGTATATTTTTCTACCTAGATTATGGCAAGCATTAATTTCTATGTCCTAATTTAGTAGAATCCTCAGTAGAAGAGCATTTTTTTATTATTCACTTGCTCTTCTTTATTCAGAAAGTTCTACTACAATTTTCTAATTAGTAACTTAATGGACTAATTATGACTTCTATGTCTTCCCCATTATTAGGAAAACTCAATTTTTAAAAATCATGCTTTAGGATAATTAACCTCCAAAGGCAAATATTAGAGTCAAAGAATTAGAAAAGACATCAGGGGTCATCTAGTTCAGCCTATATCCAAACAAGAATCCCCTCCACAATAGTATAAGCAGAGTTTACTTCTGGAAATCACATTTATAGGTTCTGATAAGATGTAAAACATCTAGGATGAGGGCAATCAGAATAGTAAAGGCACTAGAGACTAAGCCAGATAAGGATGAAAAGGACTAGGACTATTTAGACTAAAAAAAAAAGAAAATAATCAGGGACACATGATCATAGAATTCAAGAACTGGGAAGGGTTCGAGTGGTCATTTAGTCCAATTTAGTCCTAAGCAGTCCATGCTACAGCATATCTGACTAAGAAGATTCTATCTCCACTTGAAGACATCCAATAAAAAAGAATGGTAGCCATTCTTATGTATCTAAAGGCCTGCTATGTGGAAGGTACATCTTGGATTTGTTCTGCTTGACTCCAGAGGGCAGAACAATGGAGAGAAGCCAGAGAATGGAAGACTTAGGTTTGACAGAAGAAGAAACGATTTCTGCTGCCCCAAAGTAGACTGAGGCTACTCAGAGCCATTAAGTTCCTCCTATAGGAAGTCTTCTATAAAAGGCCACATGATCATTTGTTAGGGATGTTAGAGAAGACTCTTGGTCAAGTTTATGTTGCTTTTGATCAGAGATCCTTAACCAGAGGTCAGTGAACTTGTTTTTCATTAACATTTTGATCCCTATTTCAAAATTAGTTAAATCCCAGGCATTTTGTTTTATGCATTCTTCTGAGAAGGGAGACAAGGTTTCATCAGACTGCCAAAGCAATCCTTTCTACAAAGGTTATGAATCTCTTAGGGAGAGGAGAATAGATAGATTTATGGGGTCCTTTCTAATTCTACAACCCTGTGGCTTATAATATTATATAGTAAAATGTTGGGTACCAAAGTGATGCAATGGAGTCAGGAGAAAAAGAGTTCAAATCCAGTCTCAGCCCCTAAGCAAATGCTTTAACTGTTTGCCTCAGTTTCCTCACCCTTAAAATGAACTAGAGAAGGAAATGACAAAGTATCTCTGCCAAGAAAACCCTCAAATAGGGTCAGAAAGAGATGGCCATGACTGAAATAACTGAACAACAAGAAGATTAAAATGTAAGAATGGTAATAAGAAAGTAAAAATGCTAAAAGGGGGAAAGGACTCTTAGATGGCATGTAGAAAAGGAATGAAAGTCAGAATAATAAGTGACTGCTCTTCTGATTCATGGGGTTAAACTTTGGACTATTTTGGAGGACGACCTACTCCTATGGTAGATCAGCCATTACCAATCTCCCCCACTGCTCTGATGCCTTCAATTGTGTATTAATGACCTGGACTGTAGCTTTACATTGCTTCATATCTAGAAATGACCCCCAAAATGTCAGGAGCCAAAGTAGTGCTGATGTGGACAGCTCAAAAACCAACTAATATTGGGCAAATATTTGGGTTTCAGAATTGAATTAAGAGAGCAGCATGATGAGAAAAAGACTAGGATGGTTGGGGCTGAATCTGCTCTGCCTGGCAAATGGATCAAATCCACTCCATTCACATTGTAGATTGTACCACTTTTAACATAGAATTGTTCATTAATTGGAATTGCTGAGCTAATTCAGTTTTGCAAATAAAATAGCAAAGGAAGATTGAATGGAAATTAACCACAGAGCAATGTAGAGGGCAGTTAGGTGGTAAAGTTGATAGAACAGTGAGCCTAAAGTCAGGAGGACTCATCTTCCAGAGTTAAAATCTGGCCTCAGATACTTACTAGCTGTGTGACTCTGGACAAGTCATATACCTCTGTTTGCCACAGTTCCCTCATCTGTAAAATGAGTTGGAGAAGAAAATGGCAAACCACTCATATATCTTTGCCAAGAAAACCCCTGATGGGATTCAGTCTGAAATATACAGAGGGATACATTTTTTCCTCCTTTCCCCTTTTTTTCCTATTAAAAAGATTCTTTGTTATAAGGGGTGACTCTCTGGGTGAGGTAAGGGAGAGGATACAGTTGAAAAATGATATAGTATAAAAATATGAATATCTGAATATCTATCTATCAAAGTAAATTCATCACATGAAAAAAATGTGTTATTTCATTGCCTGGTCTTCTGAAGCCATCTTTCATCAGTCTTTTATGACAACTGAGATATGATATGAAATTAAATGGCATCAATGTTTCCTTACAAGTTGGAATAGCTCAAGAGTTCTCTCACAATAGTTGGATGATGTTCTTTACTATTGGTAAAAGTAATTTTGCCAAAAAGTTACTATATCAACTCTAAGGATCATTTTTAAGGACATTTCTATGCTTCTATAATGAATTTCTTTGATAATACTGAGCAGTCAAAAATGATGATTATAAGAAATACCAGAATGGAAGGAAGATTCGCAGGAACAGATGCAGAAAAATCAGCAGAACCAAAAGAACAATATACAAGTGTTTTAGCAATGTAAATAGAAAAGTCACTAAAGAGAAGTTGAACTTTAGAAAAGAGCACAAGGTCTGGATTTAATTAGGGCAAAGGTTCAAATTCCACTTCTGCCACTTCCTACTTGTATGTCCTAGGGCAAGTGACAAAGTCCTGGGAATGCAGTTATAACTTGTTAAATGAAGGGATTGGACTAGACAAAATTTAAAAGTCCCTTTCAACTCAAGATCTCTGATCCTAAAAGTAACAGAAGTTCTTGAGAAGAAATAACAAACCAAGTGTACTCTTAAGGCATAGAGGTGAGGGACTACTCTACGTGACCGTCTCCTATTCCAAATTCTCCTACTACTATCAGTCACTCAGGCTTGTAACTTCAGTGTCAAGCCTGATTCCTTTTTTGCACTCATCCTACAAGTCCAATTGGCTGCCATATCTTAGAGTTTCTAACTTCACAGCATCTCTTGTCTACATAGATCTTCTCTCCGGTCAATCAACTACCACCAAGGTACAGGCTTTCCTCCCCTCACTCCTCAACAAAACTTCACCCATTAGCCACTATTTTACTCCAACATTGTGATGTCATTGGTCCTCATTGAAAAGGATCTCCAATTAACAATAGTGATTTCCCTGCCTTGTCTTTCTCTATTCCCGCACCCTTCATTCAGGGACAAAAATAATTTTCTTAAAAGCACAGATCTGATTATATAACTTCTACTACTCAATAAACTCCAGGGGTTCCCTATTACCTATAAGCTCAAATCCTTCATTAGAATACTCTCTCTTATGGTGCCCCCACTCTTAGCTTTCCTGGCTTCCTTTAAGAATCAGTTCAGAGGAGCAGCTGGGTAGCTCAGTGGATTGACAACCAGGCCTAGAGACGGGAGGTCCTAGGTTCAAATCCAGCCTCAGACACTTCCCAGCTGTGTGACCCTGGGCAAGTCACTTGACCCCCATGGCCCACCCTTACCACTCTTCCACCTAGGAGCCAATGCACAGAAGTTAAGGGTTTAAAAAAAAAAAAAAGAATCAGTTCAGATCCTATCCTTGCAGGAAGCCTTTCTAGTCTCCATAAATGCTAATGCCTTCTCTCCAAGATTATCTTCCTTCCACTCGGTATATATTTTGTGTATCTATTTTCTTTGGCATATTGTTTTTCCCATTAGAATGCAAATTCCTTAAGAACAGACTATATGTGTTTGCCTTTCTTTGTCTCTAATGTACTTAATATAATACCTGGCACATCGCAGGCACTTAATAATTGCTTGTTGACTGACTGGTTTCCTCTAGGTAGCATAACCAAGTAGGGAGAGACTGTATCTCTGGGATGTTATTCTAGCTACCCATTTAAATAGGGCTAATGGAACAATGTGTCTCCAAAGGAGCAAGAGATCCCAGAATGAAAACTGGAACTTGGAAGTCATCTAATCCAATTCTCTCCCTTTAAAAAGGAGGAAACTGAGAGTCATCAAGGTTCATTGACTTGCCCAAGATCACACAAGTAATAAGAGACAGATGCAAGATTTAAGGAGAGGGAACAAATGAGCCAGATGAGACCTCATTGTAGCAGGAGTGTAGTGCTGATGAATTTAGTTACCCCAATGACTTTCCTTGCGTGGCAGTTGTGGATGTACCATATTGTGTAGCGTTGGCTTGAGATTCAAGCTGGAAGCAACTTGAAATCTTAGGCACCGGATATACCAAAGAGTTGGGAAATGATTCCTAAGTCACAAGGCAAGACATTGGTTCAGCCCTGAGTCCTTCCCTATTCTCTCATTCATTCCTATGTCAGAGGACAAAGACTTGCTAGTCAGTCACACTTGGTAGGACCTTGATCATTGGTCCATTCCATGTATTAGGTCAACTGGAATTATCTATATTTTTTGTACATGAAATTTTGGGTTATGTAGAGAATTCTCGTGGGATCTTTGTCTTTTATCTTCTCTTATTTTATAACTATATAATAAGTAATAATAGCACTTATGTATTTTTGCAAAATTACTTCACAAATTTTATCTCATCTCATCCTCATAACTGAGAAAGTAGATGCTATTATTATCCCCATTTTACATAGGAGAAAATTGAGACAGAGATTAAGTCACTCACCTTGCGTCCCACAGCTAGTAAGTAGCTTAAGGACAGATTTCAACGCAGATCATCCTGACGCCAAGTCCAGTGCTCACTCCAAAATGTCATCTAAATACCTCCAGATGTAGCTTTACCATGTAAAATAACAGGGAAGGATGGTCCCAGATCCCCTCCCCTCACAGTATTACAGGCAAATATATATTGCTATATAGATACATTTGTAGCATCTTAGTGTGTATAGATGCATGTGTACCTATATATAATTGCTGTGTATGTATGTATTATATACCTGCACAAGATAATACATAATATATACAGTATAATTATGTTATAATTAACGATGATAAGTAGTCATTTATTATATATAAGCCTTTGGGGAGAGAGTATAAAGTCCCACTACTCATTACCTTATACAGAAATAGAGTCCAGAGGCTTCAAAACCATCAATTCAAACCTGTAGTTGAACAAAAATTGTTTTAACTATGGGCAGCTGGGTAGCTCAATGGATTGAGAGCCAGGCCTAGAGACAGGAGGTCTTGAGTTCAAATCTGGTCTCATATGTTTCCTAGCTGTATGTCCCTGGACAAGTCACTTAGTGCCCATTGCCTAGCCCTTACCACTCTGCTGCTTGGAACCAATACACAGTATTAATTCTAATGCAGGAGGTAAGGGGTTTTTTAATTGTTTTTATCATAACCCAACAAATGCTGATCAATCATTACCTGGAAACCTCTAGCATGCAACTTGTCTACACAAATACAATCTACTCACAAATTAAGACATCCTCCTCCATGATGCCATTAATCCTCTTCAAAAATGAAGAATGAACAAGGACAGAATTAAGGTGCTCATGGTCTCCTGGGGCTGCCAAATGTACTTTTTGGAAAGCTCTAGTTCTTAGGAAGCTCTTTATGAAAGCATAAAATGAAAGTATAAGTTGTTATTTTTATTATCATCATCATTAGATCAGCTCCAAACCTGCCTCTCTACTCCCTCTACTCATCATTCCCAGGTCATGCCTCTGGGGAGAAACAAAGCAAGTCTAATGCTTTCTCTCCAAGATATTTCTTCAAACATCTAATGGAAGCTTTCATGTCCTACTGAAGATTCTTCTTAAAACTCAACACTCCCAGTTCCTTCAAGCAGTCATCATTAGACAAGGCTTCTGTCCCCTCGGCATCATGATTTACCACCTAGAGGACATGCAGAGGAAGGCAATGTCCTTCTGAAAAGATTTGCCCCAGAACTTAATGTAGTCCTGCAGATGTGGTCTGAATGGAGTGTGGTATGATACCATCACCCTGCCCAGTGGTGTGCTGGAACTAGCTCCAACAAGTTCAAGAGAACCAATAGTTAAATCAGCATTGTGAGATTTTACACTTCAGAAATCAGCAAATTCGAAAACTAGAACTGAATTTAGTGTTTCATTGATTGTCTACAACTTAAGAAAATGGTGGAGAAAATATTATGAACTTGAACGTGTGCCACTTCTACATCTTCTCTGGCCCAGAAAAATTGCTTGTTAAATATTTATCAGTACACCCTCTACTGCCTCAGTTAAAAGTAAGAGAACCATAGCTTCTTTTTCCCGTGGCCATCAAGTCACATACCCTGGACTTGTAATCAATCAAAACTCTCCATTTTTTTTACCATTGTCTACAGTCATAGTTTTTCCATTCCATAGTATAGTGTTCCCTCCCTCAAAAAGTAGGACTTTATATCATGCAGTAAAATTTACTGTATAGAGTATTCCAAAAGTATCAGTGTCCTAAAAGTCTTAGTGCAGTTTTCATCTTAACTATACTGAGACTTTTGGGATGCCTTGTATCAGATGCAGTCCATTTTTCTAAGTCTCCAGATCTTTCTGGATGCTGATTTTATTGTCCAATGTGTTAGCTATCCCTTCCAGCTTCATGTCAGACATCCATGGAGGAAGGGTTAGATAAACAACATGGAATGATGGTTAGCTTGATAGGGAACTATTGTCACTCGGTTTCCAAAAATAATTGACTTATTTCCTAGAGATGATTTGTCCTGAATGGTATTAGAATTATCCAGACTCTTATCAATATAAGCTTAGACATATCCAGTCCAACTGTCCTGCTGGCTCTTCACTATAGATGACAATCCATTGCCTACTTTGTTTTGCATAAATCACTCCCCACATCTAGAATGCTTGCCCTCCTCCTGACCCCTCTTATCTTCCTTCCAAACACATCTCAGTAGCCACCTCCTCCTACCTGATGATGCTTTTCCTAATCCACCCCAGTTGGGATTAGTTAGTGCTTCCTTCCCCTGCCCTCTCCCAGAATACTTTCTATTTACTTCTCCGGATATGAGCTGTTTTCCCTCATTGGAGTATAAACTCTCTGAAAGCAAGGGATGTTTGTTTTTAATCTCTCTTTTCCTAGTATCTTTTACACTGCCTGGCTCATGGAGTGAAATACTAGGTGCCAAGCAGTGTGCTAGCTTCTTGAGAGAAAAGACAAGAGCAAAATGACCCTTGCCCTCCAGTTTTCAGATGAAGAAATCAAAATTATCATTAATCACATGAAAAAGTGTTCTAAATCCCTCTTAATTAAAGAAATGCAAATCAAAACATCTCTGAGGTACCACCTCATATCTAACAGATTGGCCAATATGACAATAAAGGAAAATAATACATGTTGGAGGGGATGCAGCAAAATTGGGACACTAATGCATTGCTGGTGGAGTTGTAAATCAATCCAACCATTCTGGAAGGCAATTTGGAATTATGCCCAAAGGGTTTTAAAAGATTACATTCCCTTTGATCCAACAATACCACTACTGGCTTTGTACCCCAAAGAGATAATAATGAAAAATATTTGTATAAATATTCATAGCCATGCTCTTTTTGGTGGCAAAAAATTAGAAAATGAGGTCATGTCCCTTGTTTGGGGAATGACTGAACAAATTGTGGCATATGATGGTGATGGAATACTATTGTGCTGTAAGGAATGATGAACTGGAGGGTTTCTATAAGAATTGGAAGAACCTCAATGAACTGATGCAGAGTGAAATGAGCAGAACCAAGAGATCATTGTATACAGAAAGTGAAACATTGTGGAACTACCCAATGTAATGAACTTTACTACTAGCAGCAATGCAATTATCCAGGACACTCCTGAAGGATTTATGAAAAGGAATGCTATACACATTGAGAGAAAGAACTATGGGAATAGAAACACAAAAGAAAAACATATAGAATCACTTATAACTTGTATATATGTGTATATGAATTGGGATTTTGGCTTTAAAAGATTGCTCTACAGCAAAAATGAATAATGTGGAAATAGGTATCAAGTGATAATATTTGTACAACCCAATGGAATTGCTTGTCTGCTCTGGGAGGGGGGATAGAAGAAGGGAGGGAAAGAAAATGAATCATGGAAACATGGAAAAATATTTTTAAAATAAATGGATCAATAAATTTTTTCATGGACCTTGCCCTCAAGAAGTTTACATTCTAATTCAATTCATTCAGGACTCACAGGATCACAGATTGAGACCTATGGGACCCCAAGTTCATCTTGTTCAAATCCCTTATTTTATAGTTGAAGAAAGTGAAACAAAATGAGGTTCAATTATTCATCCAAGACTGCATAGCTAGTAAATGACAGAGCCAGGATTTGAATGGAGTCCTACCCTTAATCCAGCCAGCACTCTTTCCACTCTAGGAAACTGACACATTCACACTAATCAAACTCATAAAACATTGATTTATAAACTATCATATCATTTTCCTCATTTAAAATGAAAAATATAACTGCCTGTATACCCATTATTTACCCAGGGGAGTCACTTTCTCTTGGGCAGGTCCTTTATAAATCCAGATTATGGGTGAGAACACAGTTAGTGAGCCCAGAATTAGAGCAAAGGGGATTGGGTGTTGCCAAGATTATTTTTGCATCCTACTGGTAAGGGCTGACATGCTATCCTTCTCCACTCTAGGGATATTTCTGTCTCGATAAACTGGTACCAAACAAGCAAATCTGAGTCCTCTCACCCTTGATTGGTGGTGGAAAGACATTGCTAAAGTTTGTCTTTCCAGCTCCCCTTTTCCAACATGTTTTATCAGTCATTCCATCATTCCTTCTTATTATAATTCTAATCCAATGTTAATTTCTGTCATTATGGATGCTTTAGAAGGGATTTCTGATGCATTGGTAGGGAAACCCCTCCATCTAATCTTGGTGATGATGGCAATTCCATTCCTCAATACCTCCCTCAACACACCCCTGGAATACAGGAAATGTAATTTTAGCAATCCCATTTTATATATAGTTGAGGAAAGAGTCAAAGAATCAAGTATCTTCTTCATTCATTAAAGTACTTTAAAGTACTGGATAGGCAGGCAGTGGATAAAGCAGCAGGTCTGGGGTCAGGATGACTAAGAGTTCAAATTTAGCATCAGATAATTACTATGTGTGTGAGCCTGGACAAGTCACTTTGCCCTGTTTGCCTTGATTTACTCATCTGAAAAATAAGATGGAGAAGAAAACGGCAAACTAATTTTTTATAAGAAAATCCCAAATGGGATCCCAAAGAATTAAACATGACAGAACAATAACAGTAACAGCACTTTAAGACTTGCAATGCCCTTTGTGAACATTATCTCCCTTGTGTCTTAGAGCCAGCCTATGGGGGAAGGTATGAGGTATCACATAATGGCCATTTTCAGATGAAGATAACTGTGGCTCAGAGAATTTATGACTTATTCAGGGTCACAGTGACTTAGTGTCAGACCTAGAAATAGAGCTCAGACTTTACTTGACTCAGCCCTCAGTCCTTCCCCCAGCTCTACCATCTCTTTTCCTACTTCAGTATGACAGTGAAGAATAGGAGATTTGGAGTCAAAGGCCTTGAGTTCAAGTCCTGCTCTGATATCTAATAGCTGGGTGACTTTGGGCAAGTAACTTGCTATAACTTCTCTGAGTCACTGTTTCCTCATCTACATATAAATAAAGGAACTGGCCAGATGGTCTTAAGATCATAGATTTATCAGCAGAATCTATCTGTTTGTTGATTCTGTTCAGTCATTCAGTTTGTCAGTTTTCTTGGGGTTTTCTTGGCAAACATACTGGAGTGGTTTGCCATTTCATTCTCCAGGCTCTAAACCTATGACCCTCAAAATACTTTTTCTGGACTGTAATCGCATTTTTAGGATTTTTTTTTAAACCCTTGTACTTTGGTGTATTGTCTCATAGGTGGAAGATTGGTAAGGGTGGGCAATGGGGGTCAAGTGACTTGCCCAGGGTCACACAGCTGGGAAGTGGCTAAGGCCGGGTTTGAACCTAGGACCTCCTGTCTCTAGGCCTGACTCTCACTCCACTGAGCTACCCAGCTGCCCCCTGTAATCGCATTTTTATAGGAAACTTTTAAAGAGGAAACTCTAGCAACCAATAGATATTGGCTTCTGCTCTGGAACCATCATTGATCTTAGAGAGTTGCCTAGATCACTCAGAAAGTATGTGCATTACCCATGAGTGCAGAATCAGTTAGTATTAGACAAGAGACTTGGATTCATGTCTTTCTTTCTCTAAGGCCAACTTTCTCTTTATTATGCTGCATTAGGAAAGATTTATGTGCCTGCGTTCAAACCTCTCAGACACTTACTAGATTGTGACCCTGGACAAGTCATCTAACCCCTGTTTGCTTCAGTTTCCTTATCTATAAAATGAGCTGGAGAAGGAAATGGCAAACCACTTCAGCATCTTCAACAAGAAAATCCCAAAGAGAGTCATGAAGAGTTCAAAACAACTAAAACTATCAAACAACAACGCTACATCTCCTCTTGAAGTACATTAGTTAGTCTGGGTTCTTTCTTGGAATATTTCAATAACTATTCCTCTCCATGGAAGGTTGATCTGTGTATCTTGTTCCTATATTTGGACTACATCTTACTTCAGAAGCCCCAGGCCTCTTTCCTCTTACCACAGGTGGAATCTTAGGAATCTGTGTGTGTCGTTAAAGAACTAGGCATGTGAGTTAAAAAGTTATTTCACTATCCTCTCTTATAAATTCTGTTATATGCGACCCTTTGGTTATTCAATGAGTTGTACTTGTAAAATGGCTAAACCCAAGAGATTAAGACATTAGCAAAATCAACATAGCCATGGATAATGGTATGGACACCCACTAATCTCTCTCTCTTCCATTCCTACCTGCACACTGATGCCACGATATACTTCCTAAACCACTATTGTTGTTGTTTTTAATTATTATTTTCATTACATTCCTCCCCTATCCAAAAATTATCAGTAGTCTATTGCTACCTGCTCAGGCAAAAGGGCAAAGTCTTCTTCAATCAGACCTCTCCCTTTTTTTCCCAGCCTTACTTTTTTCTAAAAATTCTCTTCACCAGTCAAACTCATCTTACTCTTCTCCAAGATATCCACTGGGCTTTTCTTTACTTAATTTTCCCCTCTTCATTTCTGCCTACCTAGTTTCTAACCATACTTTCTTCCTTCCTTCCTCCCTCTCTTCCTTCCTTTCTTCCTTCCTCCCTCCCTTTCTTCCTTCCTCCCTTTCTTCCTTTCTTCCTTCCTTCTTTCCTTCCTTTCTTCCTTCTTCCCTTCCTTCCTTCCTTTTTTTCTTCCTTCCTTCCTTCCCTGTCTCCCTTTTCTCTTCCCTTCCTTCCTTCCTTCTTTCTTTCTCTTGGTCTCCCTAACTTGCCCAGTCTGGAAGTGCACCAAGCACTCACAAATTTGATCACATTATTTATCAAAATAAAAGCTTTAAGTTGCTCTGCTTTTCTGATCTGGACTGGTTGACCTCAGTAGCCTAGCATCTCCAGGCTTCTAAGGGTTTACTATACAGGTATTAGATTATCCGATTGACTTAGCTGACTGCATCTCAAAACTCCCCAATTCAAGCAATCCACCAATCTCAGCTTCCCCAGTAGCAAGTATGATAGTGGTACTTGTACCTCAGCCAAAATTAGGTGCCTCTAAAAAAAAAAAAAGGAAGGGTGCCTCTCCTTCCCTCAAGTCATCATCTCTAGGAGAAAACTCAGACTTTTCTATTTGGGATTTAAAGTTCCAAGTAATGGGTCTCCAACCTACCTTTCCAGACCTCTTTTATTTCCCACATTCTAAGTTTCAACCAAACTGGTCAGTTCTCTGTCTCTGGATGGGCTGTGTCTTTTGCTTAGAATGAGTTCCTTTCTCACTTCTGCCTCTCTGAATCCCTAGTTCTCTTCTCAAGGTCATTGTAAGTACTTTGCCCTTCTTGTCTCTCCAGTTACTTCATATTTACTTTTCTGTGCACATCCTCAAAAGAATCTAAGCTGCTTGAAGGCAAATGTTATTTTCTTTATATCTTGGTATCCCAGGACCTTGGTACTTAGAAGGTACTTAAGGAACCAAATATTAAATTATCTCTATATGCAGAGGTAGCACACCCTTGGAGACACCTGACAAAGGGGTCCTGTTTTCCTTCCCACTTCAGAGCAGGCACAGATATCCTCTGACCCTTTTTATGAGCCACAAAGACTTAAAGAGTTGGTGAGCTGGAAATTTGGAAATTTACTCAAAGAGCAATCCATAGTACTCGGACCACTTCCTCTTATTTAACTTAAAGACCAAGAAAACTCTCTGAATGTTGGTTGTGGGGTGCCCTTCCCCATCACAAGCCATAAGCCATGAGCTCAAACCCTTCTACACAAGCCAGTGACTGGGATGGAGCTGTCTCCTGAGGTTACTTTCCTTCTGGAATCCTGAATGTTAGCTCGGATGTCCAGCTTCCTTGATCCCTGAACATCAGGATTAGCTGTCAAAGGAACAGCAGCCAGAGTAAAGGCTGCCTAAGAGTTACCCACAGAGGGAGAAACAACCAGAAAGAGCCCACATGACATTGATTGGGCTGGACTTACTAAAAGTGAAATGTGAAATCTCTATTGAGCCAATAGAAAATGCTAATTAGCTAAATAGTTAATGAGTAGCCTTGCTGCAAATGCCCCACTGTGCCTCGAATATTAGACTCTCAACTGATTTTACTCATTGTTTGATTCTTTATTGCTTAACCTTCCCTTTGGTGTGTGGGAACAAAATCACTAGTTCCACACCTGATTCACAACCAGACTGGGATACTTTGGTTACTTCCTTTTTCTTGCTGAAAAGGACCTTTTAGGCTAGAGTCAAACCTTAAATCATTGCTCTGGAATCTGAAATAGGAATGGGTCTGGAGCACTGGGAGTCTGGTTGGTTCCCCTATTGAGAAGACAGAAACCCCAGAGCAACGAATGAAGGGCACACTCTGAGAGTGGATAAAGGACAGGAACCGGTCAAGGTCACCAATCCCTATGGCCTCGATTTTGCAGTACCTAGCTAGTGAGTGTGAAATATCCATTATCATCCCCATTTTACAGATGAGGAATCTGAGGCAGAGGGAAGTCACTGTATCTGTCTTGCATCCTACAATTAGCTAACATAAGTGTCCAGGCAAGGATCTGAACCCAGATATCTCCTTTCTTGTTTTGTCTTCCCCTACCATCAGGTGGCCATTGCTAATTGAGGAGACATTTTCCAAAGCTGTATCTCGGGTTACCTTCACCACATCTCGTTTGGCACTTTATTTCTCTTATGTAAATTATAATCAACCAAATAAATGTGAAATTATATCTTCCCAGATCTCCTGCCCCAGAGTGACTCCATCTCATCAAATCTGCAGATGGCAAAAACTGCTGGAATTACAGAATTCCAATTTCATTTCATTAAGGGTTTTGAGCCTGCATCAAGGCGTGGGTGTAACCTGTTTCAACATTAGGCATCTTTAGGTAGAAAAACAAAGCTTATGATTGCCAGGATTCTAAGAGCTGTGCACACCCTTATTGTTAGTACAGGCTTAAAGACCCTACCTCGCATCAGGGGGCTTGGCATGCAGCCCCTAGGACAAATATAACTACCAAGAGAATACTTCAGGCCCCAAGGATGATTCATGAGTGCTAGGACTCTTGTACAGCTGTGAGTCATGGAACACCACCATCACCAAAGATTTGGCATTGAGTGTCACTCAGAGGGCAATGGAGAGGCACTTAGTGGGTGTGAGGAGGCTGCAGCTTGTGACAAACAAGACATTTTGAAGGGTAACTAAAGAATGAGAGAAGTATAGGATCAAAAAGAAAAACGAGATGATCACACGGAGAGTCAGGGATAAATGATGGATAGACTCAGGTGAAAAGAACTTAGAAAGGCTTCCAGTCCTGTGGTGAACTTGTGGATACATGGACAAGAGCTCCATGGGATGGGCAAATGTGGACAGACATGATCATCAGGAAAAAGAACTTTGCTCACAATGATGAATGAATGAATGAATGAATGAATGAATGAATGAATGAATGAAAACATCAAGTGGTCTCAATACATCAAATACTGTACTAAAGTACTGAAAGACCACCAAGGAAATGAAGAAATTGATTGCCCTAAAGAAGGCTCACTATAACTAGGTAAGGCAACTTATAAAGGAATTTTCTATTGCAGAGGAAATGGAAAACCCATAAGTCCTCAGGGGCAAGTTCTTTAGGTTACTCAAGGAGGCTAGAGGATAAAAGGGCATAGAGACAGAGAAGAGGATAAGGCTTAGAGGACCTTAGGCTGCCAACTCAGGGCAGATGCTAAGACCATGTAGCCCTCCATCTCATTGGAAGGAATAGTATTGTTAATTCCCATCTCATTCAAGCTCAGTAAACAGACAGTCTTGGTTATGGCCAGCTGTGCCAGATGGATTCTAATATGACCGAGGGTCCAAGGCAAAAAGGGGGAGGCAAGAAGAGAACAACAGCCATTAGGGTGGTAGATGAGATCATTAGTGAAATAATAATGATAACAGCAACAGTGAACAATAGCTTGAAGTAGTTTGCAAGCCACTTTACATATATAAGATGTCCTAAAAGTCCTAGTCAAGCTTTAAGCTTTAGAGGCTCAAACTTTAAAACACATATATAACTTCATTTCATCACAAATATGTTGGAATAGTTGAACACAATTAATGAGGGCTCTGAAGAGCCCATATTGTTAAGCCTGAAGGATTAATCTTAAAAGATAGATTATATTTTTTCTAATAGGTCTCCTAGAACAAAGCCTATCTTTGGGTAGATCAAAATCATCATCAAAGGTGGGGGGCAGCTGGGTAGCTCAGTGGATTGAGAGTCAGGCCTAGAGACAGGAGGACCTGGGTTCAAATCCGGCCTCAGACACTTCCCAGCTGTGTGACCCTGGGCAAGTCACTTGACCCCCATTGCCTACCCTTACCACTCTTCCACCTAGGAGCCAATACACAGAAGTTAAGGGTTTAAAAAAATCATCATCAAAGGGGTGATGGGTAGAAGATGCAAATAGATAAATTTATGTGTGATGTCAAGAATAGCTTCCTAATTAATAGTAATAAAAATGACAATAGTGCATACTCCGTGCTAGGCAGTGTGTTAAGTGCTTTACAATTATCTTATTCAATTCTTATAACAACCCTAAAAGAGAAGTGTTATTATAAATATCCCCATTTTATAGATATAAGGAAATTGAGGCAAAGCTTAAATGATTTGCCCAAGGTCACACAGCTAGTCAGTACCTCATGCTAGATTTGAATTCAAGTCTTCATGACCCCAGGTCCAGTGCTTTATCTACTGTCATCTAGCTGCTTATATTAATGAGATAATTAGATAATTATCCCAAATTAGATAATTAGATAAATATCCCAAAATAGAATTGCCCTCTGAGCCCCCCCCCACTGCTGGAAACATTCTTTCTCACTGGAAGTCTTCAATTAAAATGTGGTTCATTCTTTGTGGGGTCTGGATTGGACTAGATGACTACTAAGGTCTCCTCTAAATGTAAAATATTCTGATCCTATAATTCTGTGATAATAGAAGGTTGAACTTTAATGTCTTGCTTCTACATTCCATTTGATCTGCTCAGAAAGATTTAAAAGGAAATACATTTTGATTCATTCAATTAAAGTTAGGAGCTGGGAACGGTCTCCATTCTCACTTCTACCTTTTTATATCCTTGACTTCAGCTCTAGTGTGCCATGTCCAAATGAAGCTTTTCCCCCAGTTACTAGTATTACTATCCCTGAAATTACTTCAGATTTTCTTTGTATACATTTTTTTTATATTGACTTAACTTCCTATGGATTCCCCCCTCCTCTCCTAATAGAATGTAAACTCCTTGAAGCCAGGGTCTGTCTCCTTTTGGTATCTATATTCTCCGGTGCCTCACACAAACCAGGCAAGGATGGTTAAATGGGAGGAGACAGCCTTGTAATAATCCTGAATCCTGTAATCATCACTAAAAAGCCTTAGAAACATCATTAGTTTGTTTTGAATTAACGTGGCTTTGTTAATAGCCGTGGATACAAAAAAGTTGACACTAGGAAGACTATTCAAGGGAGCCATTTTAGTCTCCAGCACTCATCAAATCCCAAAACAGTTAAACTGTCAAGGACACCCAGAATCATTTGAATAGCATATGTGAGATTGGCAAAGCCCTGCTGCCTTTGATTTATTTGGCTTCGGTGATTTTCACAGTGCTGTGGACAAGCCCATAAAAAGGGAAAGAGGTCACGATGGAGAATGCGAGACGTTGAAAAGCCCATAAAAATTCCAGTCCCAGTACATGGCCTTTTTTTGGTGGCCAAAAGCCACAAGTTAAATTTACACCAAAACCACTCAGTTGAATTGGATTGACTTCTCAGATAAATCATGTTTCCATTATGAGATGCCATTAAAAATACAACCGGAGTTCGAGAAAGACAGGGATCCATTCCCTCTTCCATATCTAATACACCTAAATGGGAGATATTGACTTTTTTCCTTCTAATTCTCTATAGATTCCAAAAGCCAGCCAAAGTATCAGAGGATCTGGATTCAACCTCACTCTTGGCCCTATCCATGTGACACTGGACAAGCCACAACCTTCCTAAACATTATTTTCCTCATCTGTGAAATGAGGACTAGAGGCTGCTGAAGTCCTGTCCCGCTCTAGGGATATGATCACTAGCTCGTAGAGAGAACTGTGAGGTTTGTAAAACGTTTGACAATTATGTTCTGATTTCACCCTCACACCAGTCCTGAGAGGTAGGGGCGATTGTTGTTCTCATTTTACAGCTGAGAAAACGGAGAGAGAGAGAGAGGTTAAGGGACTTGCCCAGGGTCACACAGCTAGCAAAATATCTCAGGCAAGAAAGTCTTCTTGACTCTAGGTCCAACACCCTATCCACTGAACCACCTGCATTCCATTGAAATGAAAAAGGATGCTATAATATGATACAATTTGTGTGATATGATTGGCTACATGAGATATGATGATGTGATGTGATATGATATGATGTGATGTGATGTGATGTGATTTAGGAGCATAGATTTTTAAAGTAGATGATACTTTTGAGGTCACGTGGTCCAAGTCCCTTATTCTGTACACTGAATTCGATTTAATAAGGAATTATTAAGCACCTATAATGAGTTAGGCACCAAAGTCAGTTCTTGATATTCAAGGACAAAATCAAAACAATCTTTGACCTCCGAGACCTTCCAGTTTACTAGGAGGAACTATCTAAACACAAGGAGGTCAATACCCAATCAATACAAAGTAACGGTGAGGAAAAAGAGAAGAGAGCAGAGCACCCACTACTAGATAGGAATCAAGAAAGGTGCCCTTTAGGATGTGGCCATTGGGCCAGCCTTGAAGGCATAGAAGAATAGGAATACAACATTCTAGGTAGCGACTAGTCCATGTAAAAACACAAAAGTAGGGCACAGCTGGGTAGTTCAGTGAAAATTGAGAGTTAGGCCTAGAGATGGGAAGTCCTAGGTTCAAATCCAGCCTCAGACACTTCCCAACTGTGTGACCCTGGGCAAGTCACTTGACCCTCATTGCCCACCCTTACCACTCTTCCACCTAGGAGCCAATACACAGAAGTTAAGGGTTTAAAAACAACAACAACAAAAAAAGAAACACAAAAGTACTTGGCCAGGGTCAAGTAGAGAAGCCAAGCTCTGAATCCAGCTCCTTTGACTTGCTCCTGACTCGTGTTTCTGCCTAGATTCCATGGAGCTTCTTACTGATGCCAAACTACCCCACGCCAGTCCCTACAAGGGACATAAAGGCTTACCATCTGATGAAGGGCCAGGAGCCAGCATTTTGAGAGTTGTGGTTAGCACTAGCCCACTAGAATATTTGTGTCGAATGAGAAGCAGATGTATATCTGACATCAGGCACTCCTCTGTCACATAAAGGAGCCATTCACCCTGAATCACAGAACTTGAGGAGAACAGGAGGAAAAGCTTCCCCATTGCATAACTCTGGTTCTCATGGAGCATGTTTTTCATGGCTAGGCAGTATTCCTGCAAGGTGAATCCAAAGCTCAGGAGATCGGATTAGCCTGAGCTCCTAACGTTCCCACTTGTGCAATGTTTTACTGCCCTCTGCATAACTCTAAGGAGGAAACAAGTTCTCTGGAAATTTCCCCGTCACCACCGAGGCAGACGAATTCAGGGCCTTTTAGGTGAGGAAAGACAGCCGTGGAAAAGTGAAAGAAAGTATCTAACCCCTGAGAGGTGGGGCAGTGGATGCTAGAATTAATTCTAAGGCCTGATTTCATGTCCTAACTCTGACAATGAATGAATGAATCAATCATCAAACCTTTATTAAGGTTCTGCTATGGTCTGGGCACTGTGGTAAGTAGTGGGGATACTAAGCAAAATATGACAGCTATTGCCTTACGTTTAATTGAATGAATGAATGGATGAATGAAGTATTTATTAAGAATTTAATATATGTAAAATATGGAAGATACAAATAGAAAAGCAAGGTAGCCCCTGCCCTCAAGGAGCTTTCATTCTAATGAGGAGAGAATACATGAGAAAGGTTTTAGTTGCAAGTCCCATGGAAAGGTTCCATGGTCCTTAGAGGGCAGTGGCAAAGATGTGAATGCTTCTTCATACTGGAGGGGGTGGGGGAGGATATAACAAGTTCGTAGATAAATATATGCAGAATGTGCCCAATTATTAGCTTTGTCTTGGAGGCATGACTTAACTCTCGGAGCCTCATTTTTTCCATCTGCCAAGAAGGCCACTTGCACTGCTTACCTCACTGGGTTGCTTTGTAAATGATGAGAGACAGAGAAAGAGACAGAGCTAGACAGAGAGACAGAGAGAGAAATGGAGAGACAGAGAGACAGAAAGAGAGAAAGCGGTTTGGTTTAGACATGCCCACCACTTGGATATCTTTAATAAATGGATCTCCTAGAACATTGTACACAGAAACTAAAACATTGTGGCACAATCAAACGTAACAGATTTTTCTACTAGTAGCAACGCAATGATCTAGGACAATACTGAGGAATTTATGATAAAGAACGCTATCCACATCCAGAGAAAGAACTGTGGGAGCAGAAACGCAGAAGAAAAACATAGGATCAATCACGTGGTTTGATGGGGACATGATTGGGGTTTTGATGTTAAAAGATTTGTGAATAAGAATTATATGGAAATGGGTTTTGAACAAGATACATGTATTACCCAGGGGAACTGCTTGTCAGCTCTGGGAGGAGGGAGGTAAGAGGGTTAGGAAAAATCATGAATTATGTAACCATGGCAAAATATTCTAAATAAATAAATAATTAGGAAAAATAAATGGATCTTCTACACACTTTCTCTTCCTGTTTCTATTTGAGACATGAGTTTGGGGCTATTTTATCCCGTTTTAAATGATTAGGAACCAAGAAATTTGTTCAAATCAAAAGAAAAAAGTCCAAATAGTACATAAGAAAAATAGTACATAAGTCTGTAAGAACAGACTTAGAAGGTTTGCAGCTTGGGTTTACCACTGGGTATATGATTAAACTCACTCCATAGCCTCAGTTTCTCCAGCTATGAAATGGAAATAAGGATATATTTCCTACCTCACAGGTTTGTTGTGGTAAAAATACTATATAAATGAAAGTAATTATAATGATTTGTATTATATCATGCTATTTTTCATTCAATAGATGAGTGATTGCTAACTAATCCAAAGGAGATCTCCCTTAAAATTGATTCATATTCTGTAAATCTTGTCATTCTTTAAGTGCAAAGGGCACTGGAACATTTTGGGAGAAGGTAAACATTTCCACTGGCTGATAAGATTCAAAAGAACCCCAACTGTCCAGCACAGCTGTCATAAATAGAAGAACTAAATCATATTTTCATAATGCTCTTTCTGAATTTTCTCCAGCTGAGATTCAAGAAGACTGTAGTCACTTTCTATAGTTAAAAACATTCCGCCATGGATCTTAAGTCCTGGATTCACAATGGAGTTGCTTTCATGGATTTCTCCATAGCTATTTTTCAATGTTATAAACATCTCTGCACATCAAGTTTAATACTATTGCTTTTCTTGTTAGTGTCTCTTTGCTACTTACTTTAGAAGATTTAATTAATTGAATCCTCAAGACTTTAGAAATGGGCAGTCAAAAGAAATACAAAGGATATTAAGAGTGCTGGTGTTTGTTTGTTTGTTTTTCATGAAACCAATTCTCCCTGATTTCAGTTTGTACCTTCCTTTCCAAGGAACCCTGGCCTGCTCTTGTTGGAAAGGGATTATAACTTTATGATTTATTGGCTTCATTGAAACATGAATTAAGCAAGTCACATTCCTTAAGAGTTACATTTCTCTGGGCCTGGTGGGAATGGAGCTGTGAAAAGGGTAGAGGTAGATCCAATTTGCTCAGGCTTTATTATGGAAAGAGTTCCACTGAATTATCTAACACTATTTCTACCACCCTAGACAGTAAAATTGTTCTGTTTATAACTGTTAATTGACCTAATCACCATTAGTCCATCTACTTGGAGGAATGATGTCCCAGGAAGCACCAATCTCTCCAATGGCACCATAATGGAGGATTCTGGTGAATCATATGGCAAATTTAAAAAGTTATGTGGTACTTCAGGAATATTTCTACTACTATCCATATAGAAACAGTCTAAGCATAATAGACAGAAAAAAACAACACAACACGCTAAAGAAAGAAGAAGGAATGGACACTCCATTTCCATGACTTGGGGATTCATGTTTTGGTCATGAATTTCCAAGATGGGAATTGGTTGCCAAATAACCCATGAAAATCAGTGAAAATTTGTGTCCTTCTTTCTTTTTCCCTTTCTTCCACAGACTCATTACAGTTCAATCTATGAAAATTAAAACTTCTGGCTATACTTTCTGGCTAATGACCAAATGATGCAAATGTATTCAATAAAGGAGAAAAAAATTGAAAATTCATCAAGTTTGCTTGCCAGATATATTCTCCTCTTCTGGAGAGGTCTCTTCCAAAAAGAGGGGCTTGTTGATGAATTCAGGAAATGGATTAGCAATCAGAAAATTATTTGTATAGGTATTGGTGGGGGTTGTATGTGTCTGTGTTTTGTCTACCCAGAATAGATAAGAAATAAGAGAAATTATTTAGCTCATCAGAACTATCATCTTTCAACAATTTTTTCAATTAAAAAAGTATTCTATCAACATTATTCCATTTCTGTATTTCTGTGCAAATTATCAATTTGAAAAAAGGAAAGATCTCTACCAGAAGTCCCTAAGAGCCAGCCCAGAACATGCTGTACCTGAACTTTCTAATCACCGATTTCTAAACATGGCTAAAGAACTCATTTCATGTTCTTTGGCTCTTTTTCTATCCTTGATCTTGTTGAGTCTAAATAAAGAAGCCAAGTTAATAAATTATTTTTAGAAGACTGCTGAAATCATTCATCATGGGATCATAGACTTAGAGCCTAAATGTACTACAAAAGCTATTTAATCCAACTCCTTCATTTTATATATGTGGAAACTGAGGTACAGAGAGGTTAAATGATTTACCCAATGTCATATAGGAAGTATCAGAAATGTGATTTGAACCCAAGTCCTCTGACTCTAGAACCAGGGCTCTTTACTATAGTTCTTCTTTGATGACTTATATCTTTCTTTAAGGAGGTAAGAAATTTAATATTAGTGATCTGATTCTGGAAGGATAGTATCCTCCTTTTAGCACTTAGGAAAAGTAATCCAAGACTACTGATAAATATCCAATTTGCTTCTTTGAAGACTTAGAAAAGCAACTCATCCTGTCTACACCTCAAACACATCTACTCCCACCCTTCCACCTGCACAGCCTAGCCTTTATTCTCCACCCATGACTTAGAGAAGAGATAGCATTGTTTAATGAACTATTTACCTTTGCATTAAATCCAAAATATAATCATGAATATAATTTAGAAGGTATGTACATTGTCATCATTCTATTCAAATATTGATTTTGGTTGGGTTTTTTTGGGCCCTGTATTCTAGAAGAATAACAATAGACCAGATTACATCTTCAGAGATGAATCAATTGTACAAAGTATTCACATCGATGACAATAATGTCATCGATGTGAATACAAGTCCATAAGGACATCCCAGACCCATTGAGGCAAAAGCATCCAGAAAAGACATATTTGCAGATCTGCCTCCAGACCCTTGGCAAGGACCAGGTCATGAACTTGTAGGTCTGACAAATCATGTCTTAAGAACATCTGGCTTTTCTAATTGGCTTTCCTAATTGGCTCAGAACATTCCTGACCAGGTTGACACAACTCTGACCAGGTTAATGCAACTTTGGGTTCTATCTTGAGACAGAACGACCTCCTACTTATCTATACGTTTTGGCGCCACAAGACATTCCTGTGTCAAATGATATCACACCAAAGAGAAAGAGAAGCTTTGTATTGATGAAGGTATTTGCTCCCTTATGCAGTTGTGTACTTTACTCTTAATTGGCATTTAAAGAATATATGTTTCTGACATGTGATCCTTTCATTGATATATGATGTATATGCATGCTTATTAATAGAACACCTGCATATTTTAAATGGTCTATGTACTTTAATTGGCAATTAGAAATGTATACTTTTGACATGTTACTTTCTCCTTGATGTATCATTTCCTTTGTTCTTAGTATAAAGATTCTGTATAAATATTGCATCTTTACCCATTAATAAAGTGGGTCTCTGTGACTGCACATCACAAGCCTCCCTCAGTTTATCCCATGCATCTTTAATTCAACTGTGCCTGATAACCTGATAATCTTTCTGCATCTCTCTCTCTCTGTGTCTCTTGCTTTCTCGCTCTCTGGCTCTGTTTCTCTTGTTTCCTTTGAGCTCTGCCTGCCTCATACTATTATGGGGAAAACCAGGGGAGTTGACTTAAATATTAAATGTGGGTCCAGAAGGGTGTGAGGGAGACAGGAATGACAGAAGGCAGGACCAAACAAGGTAGGGAGACTGGGTTTAACTGCTAAGGAAATGTCTGATGGAGTCCGTCTCAGAACGAGAGGTCCACTTCCTGCTTCCCCATTCCATTTGGAATTCTCAAGCCCTTCCTGTTAGATCTCCTAAATAATAACTAAGTAATCCTCCTCACAATAATACACGCTCAGACCTGTACTGCAGAGCCTCAGGCATAACACTCTTCTGCAGGACAGAAGCTGTGGTGATCTGATCCCTAAGTACCAGAGCTGTGGTGACTACTTGGGAGCAGGAATCTTCCTGGGCTCACAGGCAGCTTTCCCTAAGAACCCAGTCAAGGAGCTTCCACATTCAGCCCCTTACATAATGTCCTATCTCAAATGGAAAGTTTCCATAATTATCCCAGGCACATAAACATTGGTACATAGGTCCAGGCCCTAAATTAAACAAAGCAAAATAAAACCAAAAACTTTAGGTGTTGTTTAGGGCTTCAAAGATCAATGCTCTTAACCTTTTGGTGTCTTTAGGCAAAAGTTGAATGATCATGTGTTGGGTGTTTCATAGAGAGGGTCCTTGTTCAAATACAGGTTAGCCTTGGTCTCAAAGTCTGTTTCCAATGCCAGAATTCTGTGATTCTTTGGGTCACCAACATATGTATCCCTTCTGCCCGTACAAATTGCAACCCATCCATGCTTTTCATCTTACAAAATTTTTGCCCAAGACTTTGAAATAATCTTTTGCATAGGATTCCCCAGAGGCTTTTCCTGAAGTTGTTTTTTTTAATATTTTGCCAATACTGGCAAAACATTTAAGCTATTAATGTATTATCCTTCATTCTTGCTACATGACCAGTCTAGTCCCTTTTATGATCATACTTATTCTTAATGGCATATTTTATATTTCTTTCATAAAAGTTATCAACAGTAATGTGCTGTAGCCTACTCATACCTGCCATTCAGCTTTCCATTATCCTTTGGATAGTCCACAATTCAGGTATCTTTATAAGCATAGTTTTTGTGATTTGTTACCATCATCACATTGTTATTGAAGAGATCTTGCACAGAATCCACATGAAATTGGATGGTGAGGTTGGTCCTCTATTTTATTTGTCTGTGTGTGGTATCATACAATGTACCAAACCTGGTAATCCTTTTAGAGTGTCCTTAATGAGATCTTTGGACATTTAAAAGAAATCAGTCTAGTTAGCCATACTGTGAACATGGAATAGATGGAAAACATTTATCACCAAGGATATGATAAACAACTTAATGGGTGACACAAAGTTAATTGGTCAAGATAGTTAATAGATACAGCTAGATTAAATAAAGTTCTAGATGATATCGATAATATAGATATATATGTAGATGTGGGTATATTTACATATCGTGTACAGGTACTAGAGATGAAATAAACCTGATGCCTCATTGAATAAGATGATAACTATAAGCTGAATTTCATTTGGGAATTCCTACCAGCCTTTCAGTGATTTCTAACTACTTCTAAATGGACACTCCTATATTTTTCATACTAGCATTCTCCTAGACAAAGACTTTATTCTGGAGTAAAAAAAATAATCCTTTGACAAATAGAAATTTTAGTAAAAATTTGGAAGTTGATCTTTACCATAAACAGTTAGATAATGTTTCAAATCACTAATGCTACACACACAATGAAAAGGCAAGTAAGGGTGGGAAGAACCAATGAAAATTCTGAAGAATAAAAAAAGTTTTTCTGATCTAATAGGCCATTCATCCTTTTTGAATTTTCATAAAAATGAGGAGACTCTCCTGGGTAAGAAGGATTCTGCATGATTCTGTGCTGGAGGCTTGGCTTTCTGGGTGGATGACTGGAACTAAGGAAGAGGCTTACACTGGTGAGACCCATATTGAAGAGGTTATTGGATTTCCACATGGAGACTGGGACCTGAAGGAGCTTTTGTCAGAGTCGAACTGAATTTCTTTGAATTAGCAATTATAGGGTATTTAGCTAGGAAATATTTTCTACTTCCCACTTACATTTCTCTCTTTTGCTGTATTTATATTATATTAAATTATTAAGAGCTACTAACAGATTTTTTTACTTAAGAAGTTAGTTATTTTTATAAATGGCAACCACAATCTCACTTTTCTAATTCTCATATTTTCGTCAAACCCTAAATTTAATTCCTTACATCGCACTGTCATTTTGCATACGAGATCATTAGAGCCCAAGGGCACAAAGTGACTTTTCCTAGGCCAAACTGTTAGTTCAAAATAGAACTGGGACTAGAGTTCAACTCTTCTAATTCCCAATTGGTACTTATTTTCATGATGCTGTACTTCTTACCACTTATTTTGAGAAATGGGAAAAGGACAGGAAGAAAAGCAATGGAGTTTTTAGAGCCAGGTTGATTAATTCCCAACTTTCCAACCAGGTTGACTTATACAAAAGATGGCTTTAATCTGTAATTTCCACAGCCAAAAAGACTGAGTAGAAAATGTTCTACCAAGTATGCACAAAACTAATTCTTCAAACTATAAAAATACTTAACCAATTTTCTTCCAATTTGGCTAGAATCTTGTCCCTCATTAAGAGTAGCAATCCTGCCAATTTGCAAATGTATAGCTTTACCTATTTTTAGTGAAACACAAGCTCAAAAAGTGTCCTGACATTTTTATATAATTAGAAAGTTGGTTTTTCATCTTCTTTCCATGTGAAAGCAGCTTAAACAAATTATTCACGGTTTCTTCCTAAATGGGTTGGGTTTGAGTTTCAATAAGTTTTAGAACCAGTACAAAATATTAACTTTGCTTTCCATTGAATCAATGTGTTTGCTTTTCTTTTGCTCCTTTCTAATTATTATGGAAAAGGTGTAATTAATGTCCCCAACCATCCCTGCTAGATCCCAAGAGTCTTTTTTAAACTCAGAATATTTTAACACTCTATTGGAGACAGTCTACTGTGTCAAAGAAAGCACTAGACTTAGATGAAGAAGTCTGGTTTCTTATCATGCCTTTAGAAATCTACAAGCTGTTTGATCATGACAATCCTTTTAACCTTTCAATTTCCTCATCTCTAAATGAGTGTGATCATAATACTCGGACTGTATAATGAGTTGTTGTGAGAGAAAAAAGAATGTATAATCTTTAAAGTGCCATACAAATATAAGTTCTCTTAGTAGCATCTTAAGAGTAATAATAAAGAAAACAGATGACAATATTTCTAACAAGAATTCTCATTCTAAAGATTTTGGTATTTTAATTTCATTCCTCATTGGATTTTTTTTTTAAACCCTTGTACTTCGGTGTATTGTCTCATAGGTGGAAGAGTGGTAAGGGTGGGCAATGGGGGTCAAGTGACTTGCCCAGGGTCACACAGCTGGGAAGTGGCTGAGGCCGGATTTGAACCTAGGACCTCCTGTCTCTAGGCCTGTCCTCATTGGATTTTGTTTGGTTTTGATCTGTAGAAGAGAAGCAATGACAGTCACACCTGTGTAGAGAACACCCAGGTGAGGAAATACCCTCTATTAATGCATATTGAAATCTCTTCTGCAATTTATAGTCTCAGACAGTTGTCCAGGGCACTGAGAGATGAAGTGATTGTGGAATAGTTACATAGCCAGTATGCATCAGAGGTGGTTTTATACTCCAAATATAAGCTTCCTTATCGAATCCGTGTAAATATTTAGAGAAATAGTGGATACAGATTAAAACATAGTTCAAGAGAGTCTTAGTCCAAGTGGATTCCAGTAAAGTATAAGCTTTTGGGGGGCAAGGACTGCTTTTCCCTATCTCTTTTTGGTGCCAGAACTAATCCCGGTTGTGGCTCAGAGTAGCACAAACACAAACTGAATTGAATTGAAATATGTGAATATTGTCACCTCAAAAATGCTCTCCACTTCCAGTGAAAGAATTGATGGAATCTGAATGCAGATCGAATGACACTTTTAAAAGTTTCTCTTCTTTTTTTATTCTATTTTCTTTTGTAAATGGTTAATATGAAAATGATTGCACATGTAAATCTATATCAAATTGCTTGCTTTCTTAAAGAGGAGAGAGAGAAGGAAGGAAAAGAATTTAGAGCTCAAATGTTTTAAAAATTAATGTAAAAACATTGTGCATGTCATCTGAAAAAAATAATTTTAAGAAGAATTATGATATGGAACAGATTGGAGAAAAAGCTGTAAACGGGGAGCTAAAATCATTGAGGAAAGTGGGAGAGTGTCCCAAAGAACAATAAATGATGACCAATAAAGATAGGGAGAGAATGGGAAAAGTGGATTGTGCCACTTTCAAAGAGGAGAGGGAAGGGAACAATGATTTGGAAGTAACAATGGGGAATTAGAAGTATATGCACAGGCCTCAGCGGATAGAGAGCTGGACCTGGAGATGGGAGGTCCTGGGTTCTAATGTGGCTTCAGACACGTCCTACTTGTGTGAACCTGGACAAATCACTTAACCTCAGTTTCTTAGCCCTTACTGCTCTTCTGCCTTGGAATCCCTACTAAGTATCCATTCTAAGACAGAAAGTAAGGGTTTAAAAAAAGAGAGCGAGAAATATGAACATGCAAGATAGATGAGTTAGGAGTAATGGCCAAAGGAGTGGCCTCCACTAGAGGCTCTCTTTTTCTTGAGAAACAAGAGGTATCAGGTTTCAGTTAAGGCAAAGTTTTGGGATAACATCAGATTTTCTCGAAGTTAAGCACAGTCATTTGAGAGATGACTTGCATATGTAGAATTCCAAAATGGAACTCCCACTGCCTCTGAAACAACTAGTTGAACTTAAAAAAAAAAAAAGCACCCTGAATACTGTCATTTAGTCATCACTCCCACTAGAGAAATTTTCCAAAGTACTCAATACCTGACAGCATCATGAATAATAAATTCCATTTTTATGTTCTATAAGGCACTGACTTGCCTCAGGAACAACTCGGTAACTTGGGTAGTTTGATCCTCATCTTATACATGAGGGAATTGCAACTCCAAGAAATCATCTGACTTTATGGTCACATCAGGTGGGAATTAAACCCCAGCTGACTGACTTCAGGTCCAACATTCCATCTATTATACCATGTGGCTTTCCAACAATACAGAAAAAAGGGGAGGGGGCAGTGAACTGAACACCAACAAATATGTGATGGGTGCATTGCAAATTGTTCCTGTCAACTCTAAATGTTAAGGGGGAAAAAAACCACTGAAACTGGGCATTAAAATACAGATAGAAACATCTCAAGAAAATAGCATATTATAATACCCACAAAGAGCAATATTCAATTCATTTTTTTAAACACCAGCTGCTACGATAATTGAGATTTTACGCCAGGTGCTAGATATAGAAAGACAACTATTAGGTGCCTCCTGTCCTCAAGGACCGTAATTACATTGGGTACTAAGAGGTTACAATGGGTACAATAGCTAGAGAAACACAAAGAAAACTGAGGGTCAAGATCAGAGACAGTTTCATGGAGGCGGAGAAACCTAAACTGAATCTTGAATCCATTTGACTGTAAGCTCCTTGAGGGCAAGGATGTCTTTTGTCTCTTTTTTGTATCCCTAGCACTTAGCACAGTGTCTAGCACCCACTAAGTGCTTAATAAGTATTTATTCGTTGATTAAATGTTGATAAACCACCTGAGGGGCAGAAGTAAAGAGATAATAAATTCAGGTATGGAGAATGACATGCAAGTTCACAGAGGTGGTGGACAGAATGTTGGATTTGGATAAGACTTAAAAAATTGGAAGTGCTCTAATAGAAAATAAATCTGGAAAGGTAGCTATAGAGGGTCTTAAGCTTCAAGCTCAAGACTTTCTATTTTATTCTAGAAATAAAGAGCCCCAGAAGGTTTGTGAATGGTATATGAAGACCTGTAAAGTAATTGTTGGAAGAATATATGGCAGCTGTGTGTAAAATGGATTAGAAATAAGGAACAAGAAGCAAGGAGAGCAGTTAGGAAGCTCCTTGAAGTCAGGACATCTGTATTTTCCAGCTCCTGTCTTGAAGCCTAGCACACTGGCATTGTTGAGTCATTTTATGTGAGCACACTTTGTGATCCCATTTTGAAATGTTCTTGGCACAGATACTGGAGCAGTTTATCATTTTGTTCTCCAGTTCATTTTACAGATGAGAAAATTGAGGTCCACAGGGTTAAGTGACTTGGCCAGAGTCACATACATAATAAGCATCTGAGGCTGCATTTGAACTCAGGAAGATGAGTCTTTCCGATTCAAAGCCCAGTGCTCTATCACATCACCATCTGAGATTATCGTGTGTGTGTGTGTGTGTGTGTGTGTGTGTGTGTGTAGCACAGTACTATTTGCTTAATAAATCTTTGTAGGCATTGGAGGTTATTCAATAATTCATTATTCAAATCCAAGTGAGAGGTGATGGGTTTCTCCAATGGGTGGTAGCTGTGGGAGTGAAGAGAATGGGTCAGATGCAAGAAATACTATTAATATGGGAGGGCAGGAGTTGGCAAGTTGGGTATGAGAAGAAAGGGGAGTAGAGTCGAGGATGATTTTGAAGCTATGACTCTGGATGGCTGGGAGAATAATGGTACCTTCAAAAACAACAACAAATATTTATTAAGAGTCTGCTGCTCTATGATGCATATTGTACTGAATGCTGGAGAAGGAAAGATGAAAAAGAAAGGCAGTCTTTGACCTCAAGGGCTTATATTCTTCCAGAAATTAAGATTTTGACTCCCTACTTTGTTAAGGAATTAGCTAAAAAGTGAAATGTCTTAACTCAAAATTTTACCATTGGTTTATTTATTATCATGATGAGACTTGGATTGAAAAAAAAAATCTAAACTATCCAATATACCGCACAGTCTTGCTCTAGATTCAGAAGAATTGAGAGCCCTCTCCATATTCCTTAATAAAATGTAGCCCTAACAAATACACACAAAGATTTCAAATTATGTGAGAAATAAATTAGCCTTACTTTTTTTTTGTTAGATAGCCAGTCCTGGGTTCAAATTTGACCTTAGACATTTGATCGCTATATAGCTTTGTACAAGTCACTTCACCCCCGTTGCCTAGCCCTTACCACTCTTCTGCTTTGGAATTGAGACTTGGTATTATTGATTCTAAGGCAGAAGGAAAGATTTTTTTTTAGATTTTAAATTGCAAAGGAAGTATTAACCACCATTGGTAAAGGGAGTTCCCTCATCTAGGAGTTCCAGACACCAAATGAAATCACAGATCCAAGGGCTATCCCTGTCTCAATTTCCCCTGAATACAATATGAGCTTCTTTGCCCATTCATTTGATAATTGACTCTCAAGGCTGTTAAAATCCATGCTTGTTATTAAGGTTTATCTGGAATTAAGTAGGAACAGTGTCGTTGAGAGAATAAAATTAGACAAGGTCCCTGACCACTAAACTTGAAATCCAAATCCAATGAGCCAGCAATACATTAACATGGCAAAAGGAAACGATGCAAATGTAATTGAGAAGAGAAGGTTAATTGATTCATAGTTCACCTCTGGAAACCTCCTGTGATTCATGAAAACAAGCTTGGCCAGCTCCTCCCGGTTCCTGGCCACAATAAGCTCCCAAAGCTTGAACAGACTGTTCAGAGGAAAGCTTTCTCAGCAGCCCCTCTCCATGTGCCTTGCACATATTGGGGAGGTTAATGAGTGTTTGCTGAATTGTGTCGAAGATTACAGATGAAATGGAGCTGGCTTTCTTGGCGTTTTGTGTGTGGTTTAAGGGCATTCGCCCAGTGTCACTTTCAGGATGCCCTAGTTCAGTAACATATCAATTGTAAAGCCATTGGCAGCATGGCTTAGTGGAAAGAGCTCTTGGATTTGTAGCCAAGAGGCATGGATTTGAATCCCCTCTGCAGGGAATTCAGAGACTTGGATAAACTTGTGGGAAGTCCTGCAAGCAAAGAATGCCGTATTCAGAAAACAATCAACCCAATACCTAAAAAAGGCAAATGAAAACCTGCTTAGAAGCTGGGTTAATTATAATGGAAAATCCAGTCTTGGACCCAGAAAGATGGTGATTTAAAAAAAAATGGCCCTTTGCTCAATAGACAGGTGGGGGACTACTACAGGAAGTGTAATATACACTCTTCAGATATATTTGCCAGGACAGTTGGTCTTTCCTCCATGTTTTCCTGGACCACAGGAATGACTCATTGAAGGAAGGAGGGGCGTTGTGTGGATGATACAAGGCCAAAATTAAGTACCGGATAGAAGAAGGGGTCCACTGGAACCTGATCAAACAGGCTTGAGAAAGATGATTATTAAATCTTTAGTGTGACCATATATATATACATATATATATATATATATACCTCATAAATCCTGGCTCCATCTATTGCTATGTAAGAAAGTGACAGAAAATAATGCAAATTTAACTTAAAAATGTGTTCTACATAGTTTACTCCCCCCCACTCAGTGAGTTGGTGGTTAAACATTCACAAATACATCACTAGATGGGATTAAATGCCCAGGTACATTAGGAATGGAAGCTAGGGAGCACTATGGACAAAGTCAGGAAGACCTGATTTCAAATCCTGCCTCCAATACTTACTGACATTAGAGCAATTCTGGGCAAATCATTTGATCTGTCGGTTTCCCTATCTGTGAAATGGGCAGCTAGGTAGTACAGTGAATAAAGTGCTGGACCTAGGGCCAGGAGGACCCGAGTTGAAGTCCAGCCTTCAAGTATTTCCTAGTTATGTCACCCTAGGCAAGTTATTTGACTTCTGTTTGACTCAGTTTCTTCAACTATTAATTAAAAAAAAAACCCTTTCCTTCTGCAGAAGGAAATGGCAAACCACTCCAATATCTTTGCCAAGAAAATCCCATTGGGATCATGAAGAGTCAGACACAACTGGATGACTTAACAACAACAATGATAAAAATGGGAATAACAATAGTATCTACTTCCCAGGGTTGCTGTGAGAATCAAATAAAACAATCATTGTAAGGTACTTTGTAAACCTTAAAGTGCTTTATAAAGTCTAATTATTCTTAGAAGCCCCTCAAGAGTAGAGATCGTTTCCTTCACTATACTTGTATCCCTAGCACATGGCACAGTGCCTAGTACATAGTATATGCTCAATACATGCTCGCTGACTGATCCTGCTGGGCATTCATGAAAAAAATGAAACTCAATATGGGCACTACAAGACCAACAGGATTTGGGGGTGGAGAAAATATGAACAGATATTTCACTAGAGAGAAGAATACGTGGCTGGCATACTAATCTGGGCAATGGGTCACCATCATAGGGACTGAGGCAACACTTTTATTGGAAATCATTTTAAACTTCTAATCAGGAGAGAGACTATTTCAAATCCTTTGAATTATTCTGTGACTCCTCCACCCTAGAACAGTTACTTATCTTTGATGTGTTCCAGTTGACTCATCTTTACGAGGGTAATAAAATTTATCTTGAGTATTTTATACAGTTATTATGGGGAAACTGCTTCTTAAACCTTAGAGAACAAGAAAAATGTGAGTTGGCGGGATGTGCTTAAGAGACAAAACCCCAACGTTAGAGAACTAGCCATCACTTGGGTTTATTTGAAATGAAAAAGATGGTCACTTCTTTGAAGTTTGGTTTCAGTGACAAACCACCAACCCCCTTCCTGTGTTCTGGTCATTCGTAGAAACATCATGGATGGATGTCCAGGTTCATATTCATTCCCTCCCAAGACAGGTTAGTGTGTCTACAACTGTCCTATTCTCATTTAATCTACTTCTTGGCCAAATCGATGAATTCATCTACTCCCTTATGGACAACTGGGCAACAACAAAAAGGAAGCCATTTTGGTCAAAGCAACACTAATCAGAGATGTTTTTCTAACTTTGATCTGGGAATGTCAGGAGGGACAACTCAACTTTTCATCTGATAATACAAACTATATAGGCATGGCACCTAGATTTAGCCTCCCTCCACTTTCTAGCCAACCATGAGCGCTACTTATAATTTTTTACTTATTTTACTTATTATTATTATTATTACAAAAATAATACTTATTTTGATGTCTGTGGCCATCTTGGGAATTACACATGCAAGGTCTCACACTAGTGTTGTAGTAGAGTGAACATAGTTCTCATTCCATCATGTGAGAGAGCAGAAATAAGTCAGATTTTGAGTTACTTTGAAAAATTCATAAAACAGTTAAAACTAGCCAATTGCTGTATTTATTGGGTTGTCTCAGATCTAAAGATCCATCTATTTAATAATGCAGTGGAGAAAACTGATGAAAAACATTATAAAAATAAAATTTTAAAAAATAATAATAGGGGACAGCTGGATAGCTCAGTGGATTGAGAGCCAGGCCTAGAGACAGGAGGTCCTAGGTTCAAATCCGGCCCCAGACACTCCCCAGCTGTGTGACCCTGGGCAAGTCACTTGACCCCCATTGCCTACCCTTACCAATCTTCCACCTATAAGTCAATACACAGAAGTTAAGGGTTTAAAATAAAAAAATAATAATAATAACAATAATAACACTTATTTTGAGAGGTTACCTTAGAGTCAGGAAGACAGTTTTCTTATTTGGTCTGTATCTCTAGAACCCATCACCATACTTAATTCATGGTGGTATTTAGTAATTCCTGGTTTATTCATTGAGATCTGCCTCTAATAATTCTGGCTGCTCCACCCTGTGCCATTCACTTCACTTCTTAATAACCCCAGACAATTACCGTCAGATCATAAAATACAGATGAGTTGCCAACATGCATTTGGTGGATGGAGTTAACACAGTTGGAGTAGAAGAGTGGTCTTGACCAATGAGCTCACAGATACAGAGCAGGATTTGAGCTGAATCTTAAGGAAGTCAGTGAAACTAAGAAGCAAAGATCATGAAAGCGCACATTCCAATCCTGGGGAGTGGCCAGTGAAAAGCCATGGAATCAGGAGATGGAGAATCATATATAAAGAACAGTAACTGAGCCAATGTAGCAGAGTCACAGATATGTGGGAATAAAGTGTAAGAAGACTGAAAAGGCAAGAAGGGGTCAGTTATGAAGGACTAGGAAACCAAGAGATTTTTTATTTTATCCTAGAGGTAATAGGGAGCCACTGGAGTTTATTGAGTAGTTAGTGACATGATCAGATCTATGCTTTAAAAAAAATAACTTTGGAAGCTGAGTAGAAGATAGATTATCATGGGGAGAGGCTGAAGACAGGGTGGTAAATTAGAGGACTGGCAATAATCCAGGTAAGAGGTGATGAAGGCCTGGACTAGGACAATAGCTGTGAGTACAGAGAAGGAGATATAGTAAAGAGATATTGTGAAGATAAAAATGGCAAGATTTGGCACCATGTTGAATATGCATAGGGAGCTTGAGTAAGGAGATTGCATGCTTAGGTGACTGGGAAGATGATGGTGCTATTGACGATAAAGGAAATGTAGAAGAGGAAAGAGTTTATTGGGAAAGACAATAAGTTCTGTTTTGGATCAGTTGAATGATGCATCTAAATCTAAAGGGTAGTGAAAACTACTAGAAAATGGTCCACTTTCTCACATAGTTTAAAATTCCAGGACATATGTAGAGCCTAGAAGTTTCCTTTCTTCTAAACACTGTGTCTGCTTAAATTGAAGTGAAATCATCCATCATAAAAATATATAACTTTCATTAATGAAGTTATCAAGTGCCAATGGGTCGTTTCTATATAAGTATCAGGTTCTTCAAATATCCAAAGCAATAGTTGAGGTCAACCATATGCCTATTATAGGAAATCCTATTCAACAAAGTATTTACTAAGTACAAACAATGTGCTAAGCATGGTGCAGGGCCCTGAGGATAGAAAGACAAAATGAAATAGTCTCTACCCACAGGAAGCTTACATTCTGTTGGGCAGAGACAACACATGCAAATAGAAATAAAATCAACATAATTTTAAGAGAGAAATGACACCAATTACTAGAGAGATAGAACAGGATCTCATAGAAGAAGGTGATAACTGAGCTGTGCTTTGAAGAAAACAGGAATCCTATGCGAAAAGAAGAGCACTTGCATTCTAGAAAGGAGGAACAATGGGTACAAACTGTTTGTCAAGTTTGACTCAGACTAAATTGATTAGAATGAAGAATGAATGAATGAATTAGAATAATGTGAAAAAAGTCTCTAAAAGTATATGACAGATAAATCAGAGAGGGCTTTAAACTATATCACAGGTCAGCTATGTGCTTCAAATTCATGGGCCATATTACTAGATTCATTGTGGTTTTCTGTTTTGGGCACTGCCTCTAAGACCCTGCCAACCCTTGACTCTTGAATGGGAATCACCATTCCCATCAATCCCTGCGTCATCTTAGGCAAATTTCTTTAACTTCTAAATTTCCATTTTCTTAGCTGCTCCTAGTAGAGAACAAATATAGAATGCTACATAGAAGAACTATATCGATAATGCCAAAATACTTTGCTATTCAGAAAATCCCTGAAGGGGGGATCAAGAATAACAGCAATAATTATTATACCTTTTTACTTCATTGCATCCTCCTTTTGGATCAATTTAGGAATTTTGTTTAAAAATATTTAAAATCTGATTTGACTTTGTTCTATGGATCCCAGACACCAGAATCCTTTTGGGTTAGGGGTATGGAGAGGGCGCAAGAGAGAAATCTATTAGTAACTTTAATATTTAAGCTATGATTTAATCTATGATTAACTCCCTCTGCCAACAAAGATGGCAACATCTCGATAACATGAAAGATGATCTTTAGGAGTTACTGTGGCTGAAAACTTCATCATGCTACAACCAACTTGGCAATGAGCATCTCTAAATTTAATTAAGTTGATCATTATTTGACAGACATGCAGTCCATTGCCAGGACTGTAACTAAGGTAGGGCAAGTGGACCTTTGTCTTAGACTATTAAATTTGAAGGGCACTGAAAAGCTTCTAGTCCATTAGAAATTTGGGAACAACAGAGCTGAATACCTATTTAGCAAGAAGAATTAGTTAAAATATAAAGCTGCCAGAGAGCCTGTTTCCTCTCTACAGGGGCTGTGGCATAGGCGATCAATCATCTCCCTGCCCTGCCTCCCCAACAATAGCCTCCATGAGCATTGACTACTGCAAACCTGGGAGTGATTTGTAGCTGCTCTATCCACACAGAAAGAAGTTCTATCTCAGGAACTTGCCAAAACTCGTTCTCTTCTAGCATAATCTTCATGAAGTTAAGAATACCTCTCTGTACCATGATCTGAAGAGATACCATGTACCAAGCATCTGAGGAGAACTTCAGAGACATTGGAGTAGGGATGGTGACCCAGGTGGGGATCTTCTTAGTAAACACCAAAGTGTTATCTTAAAATGAGAATGATTCATTGTAAAATTTGTAAAAAATTGTAAAATTGTAAAAAAAAAAGGTTGTAAAATTTGGGATCAAATGGGAAATTTGAAACCAAGTCTTCCTGACTGTAGACACATGGTCTATAGAATAATAGAAGAAGAATATTATTATTATATATTTATATAATGTATATATTGTATATTTATATAATTATATATCATATATATATA
>NC_058134.1:30224389-30267235 GCF_016433145.1 Gracilinanus agilis
ATATAATTATATAATTTGTATATTATATAAATATATTGTATATAATATAAATAATCATAGAATAATATTCTTTTTTCATACAAATGCATAAAGATAGCATATTATATTGGACTATCAGCAAAGAGGAAGAACCTGACAGTAGAAATGAGCTAGCTTTGGAGCCAAGAAGACCTGAGTTTAAATCCTACTTCAGTGCAAACTAACTATATGACCCTGGGCAAGTCACTTGACCTGTAAGTATTCTCAAGCAACACTGTTATGTATCTAGAACCAGGGGACCAGGATTTAAGTCCTATCCTTCATACTTGACCTTGGACAAGTCATTTTCATTTTCTCTTGGTCTCAGTTTCATTATGTAAAACCAAGATGTTGACTAGGGTAGCCTATGAAATCTTCTCCGAATCTAGATTTATGACTGTATGACTACAAATTGAACAATACTATTGCCTGTCTATGTTGTTAGAGAGAGATCCTTACATGGAAGAAATCACAGGTCTGCATGGAGGAAATGACTAAGCTTATTACATAATCCTTTACTATGATTCTTTCAAGCAATGGACACAAAAAAAAATGGATTCCTTATCACTTCCCACCTATCTCTCCCCCTTTGCCTCACATACAAAAATAACTAACTTATTGATTTCCAAAAATCGCCTTGCAAAGAGAGGATGCAATACATTTATTTTTAGTCAAGTTAAGAATTATATTCTGGCATAGAAGGAGAGGTCAAGCAAGTCTGCAAAGCAGCCAATGTGTGTTGTGCAATGAAATCTGACACTGGCTTGGAATCTTCACTTTGGGGCTTCCAAAGAGATCTCATGATGCTGTACACCAGAGTGTACGTGTGGGATAAGGTGTTTTAATGAGCTCTTTCATCAGCCTCTCAAAGTAAGTTAAAAATACTTCTGAAAGCTGAAAAATATCTCACCTCTTCTTTCCTGATTTGGTGCCATCTCCTCTAGGAAGTTTTCCCTGATTTACACAGCCAGAGGGTCTCTTTCCTTTTTTTTTTTATCATCTCATTATCCTAAAATTCCTTCATGTTCTGCATCTTGTCATAATTAATTATGTAACTATGACATAGTATGGTGGAAAGAACCTTGGATTTGGAGGCAGGAGGATCTAGATTCAATTTCCATCTCTGAACTTTTCTAACTTCACAACCTTGAGCAAGTCAACTCAGTAAATACTTAGTAAGCATCTTTTATGATTAAAGCCTGAGAGAATACAAGAGTGAAATAAGACAGCTCCTGCCCTGAAGGAATTTATTATTGACTGTCATTTTATCAGTCAGTCTAAAAACTAAAAAAAAAAATATTGTCTATTATGTGCCAGGCACTGTGCTAAGCACTCAGGCTACAAAGATTAAAAAAAAAAAAAAAAAAAAAAACCTCATGAACATTCCCCAAAGGAGGAAGAAGAAAGAGGGGAGTTTGTGCTGCTAAATGTCTAACAAACAACTCTGAGGGGGGATGAATGGGGGGGAGTACAACAAAAAACATTTTCATCTTAATCTGCATTATTACATTTTCTCTAACACTTTTTAAAATCCTAAATAATCAACAAACGAGTAAATCAAGCTCTGATTCTCTGCTGCTTTCCTAGATGCAAATCCTTACCTAAAAAGTTAACAATTGGCTTTTATGAGTTGGTTTGAGCTAGAGTCAGTGTAACTTTTTAAATGTGCATATATCTGTGTGGATACATATATACATGCGTGTATAACATTACACATGCATATAAATGTATATACACTTGCACATCTGTATTTTTACACAGATAAGTGTGAATGTATGTACATATATGTATAGACAAAATATATCACAAGGTATTGGTTTGGGGTATCTAGTAGTTGGTGGGATCAGGAGAGACCTCGTGGAGGAGATAATATTTAATCTGAGCTTTGAAGGTTTAAGGATTCTGAGAGGTGGAATTGAGAAAAGAGCACATTCTAGAATGGCGGTCAGTCTACTCAGAGGGTGACAAAGAGGAGATGGGATGTTAGGTAGAATAACAATAATAAGAGCTAGCATCTGCAGTGTCTATTATTGCCAGGCTTTTTTACAAAGATCTCATTTGATCCTTACAACAACTCTATGAGGTAGGTGCTATTATTATCCCCATTTGAAAACTGAGGAAACAGGCAAACAGAGGTTAAGTGACTTGCTAAGGGGGCATTGCTAATAAATGTCTGAAACCAGATTTGAACTCGAATCTTCCTGACTCCCCCTGGTTCTCCCGACTCTAGAGCTACCACTCTACCCACTGAGTCACTTAACCGTCCCCGTCAACTATCTCCTGGGGTTACTTGTTGTGAAAGTCAAGAGATAACCCTCTCAGGACCATAGGAAAAGCAACTCTTATTATCATTACATCTTACTTCCATTACTAGATGGGAAGCCCAGTGAGGGCAGGAATCATGTCATGTCTTTCTTCGTCCACTCTGCAGTAAAATCTACTACATACTTCCATTTGTTGTTTAGCCAATTAGTCATATTTGACTCTCTTGCAATTTCTTCTGGGGTTTTCTTGGCAAAGATCCTGGAGTGGTTTGCCGTTTCCTTCTCCAGTTCATTTTAAAGATGAGGAAACTGAGACCAACAGACTTAAGTGACTTGCCCAGGGTCACACAACTAGTAAGTGTCTGAGGTCTGATTTGAACTCAGGTCCTCATGACTCCAAGTTGGCAATCTATCCACTGTGCCACTTAGATGCCCCTTAATAAATGCTGATTGAATAAATTAACATATGAATGCTATATACTCAAAATACAGGGGAGGAGAGATTTAGGACAACTAAACACACATACATATAAGATTATTGCCAAATAAATTAACTTGTCCTAAGAGATCCCAAAGTGTCCATATGAACCACAGATCTAGAGTTGCCAGAACATACTTTGAAAGGTTTCAGAAAGTCTGCCAATCTGAAAGGTACCACAGTATTCTGAAGAAGGTTCACAATTTCCTTTCATATGTTCCTTGTTCCTGGCAAGAAACAACAACTCTGGAGACGTTCACTGAATCATCACGAGCCTAAGCTGTTTTATTTTCAACCAAAAATGGTTCCATTCCCTCTTTTTCAGTTGACTTTTCTAACAGCTCTGCTTATTAGTATCTCTCACTATTTAAAAAATGCATATTAATAAATGCACTCTACATGGGTATTTTTAGCTATTTGGTCTATTTCTGTTTCTCCGGGCAGGGCATTATGGTATGTATGGGGTGGGAGGGAGGACTGTCATCCTTTTCTCAAAAAAACCATATTTTCCAAGAATTACTTCTTTTTTATTCTTTTTAATCTTTTTAGTCCATAATTTCTGTTAATTATAATTTCTTATCATAAGGAAACTTTTAAAAATTAAGTCCATTTAGTGCCCTAACATTTAGGTTCAAATAAAAATTACAGGCAATCCATGACTTATGTAAGTCCATCTCATATACATGGACCTTAAATAACACATTTTTTTTTTCATTAGTTGGGATATAACTCTTGTACTTATTAAAGAAGGGCCTTTTAGGCTATATTGCCCCAAGGATTTTTAACAAATATATGCTGTATAATATAATACTGAAGGCTCTTTCTTCATCTATTGCTATAATTATGCCATTTTTCTTATTTTGGATTTATATGTATGTTTATAAAATGATTCATGGCACTGATTGTTTTCTTAATTTTTGCATCCTTTATATAAATCCAGTTTGATCAAGGTGAATAATTTTTAGATACATTTCTGTAGTCACTTGGCTAAAATTTTATTTTAATGTTTTGCTTCGAGATCCACTAGTGATGGTGGCTTATGTTTCTCTTTATTTAATCCTGACCAGAGCTTTCAACACCATATTTGTCTCACAAAAGAAATCTGAGTGAGTGCTTTCTTTCGCAATTATTGACAATGATTTTGACAAAATAGGTAATTATACTTCAAATAGTGGATGGAATTAACTAATAAATACAACTGAACTAAAGTTTCTCTACCTAGTTTCATGGTTCATTTATGACTTATTTGATTTCTTTTTCAAGGATTAAGTTATTTAAGAACTCTATTTCTTTTGTAAAAGGACATTTAATTCAGTTGTTATATATCTATAAATAAATAACCAATTCCTTTAAATTTTCTGTTTTGCTAGTATATAATTGTGTTAGTTTATAATGTCTTTAAATTATAAAGATATTTTATTTTGCCAATAATGTAATAAAAAATTTCCACATAAGTATTCTGAAGTTATGATCCAAATTGTCTCCCTTCTTCCCTTCCCTTCCCCCTCTCTGAGCTGCCAAGCAATTCAATCTGGGCTATACTTGTGTTATTCATGCAAACATATTTCCATATTGAACATTTTTGTAAGATAATGATTATATAAAAGTAAAACCCCCAAACAAAACCCCAGATAAACTAATGTGAAAAATCATATGTTTTCATTGATATTACAACTTCAACAGTTCTTTCTCTGAGGCAGTAGATAGCATTCTTTGTGGTAAGTGTCTCAGTGCTGAAAGTAGCTGTCTATTGATCGTTCCACCATATTGCTGTTACTGTGTACTATGTTCTCCTGGTTCTGCTTATTTCACTCTGTATCAGTTCATGTAAGTCTTTCCAACTTTCTTAAAATCTTCCTATTCATCATTTCTTATAACACAATAGAATTCCATTGCCATCATATACCACAATTTGCTCAGCCATTCCTCAAAGGATGGACATCCCTTCAATTTCCAATTCTTTACCACCACAAAAAGAACAGATATAAATATTTATGTACAAGTAGGTCCTTTCCCCCTCTTTCAAAAATCTCTTTGGAATGCAGACCTAGTAGAGGTATTACTGGATCAAAACATATGTATTGTTTTATAGTCCTTTGGTTATAGTTCCAAATTGCCTCCGGAATGTTTGGATCAGTACATAACTCTACCAGTAATGCATTCTGATAGGAATGAGGTGGTAGCTCAGAGTTGTTTTAATTTGCATTTCTCTAATCGAGAGTGATTTGGAACATTTTTTTCATATAATTATTGATTGCTTTGATTTCTTCAACTGAAAACTGTTTGTTCCCATCCTTTGCCCATTTGTCAATTGGGGAATGACTTGTAGTCTTATAAATTTGTCTTTGTTCTCTATGTATTTGAGAAATGAGACTTTTATCAGAGAAATTTTTCCCCTGGTTTCTTGTTTTCCTTCTAATCTTGGTTACACTGGTTCTGTTTGTACACAAACTTTTTAATTTAATATAGTAAAAAATTATCCATTTTACATATCATATTGTTCTCTATCTCTAGTTTGGTCATAAAGTCTTCCCTTCTCCATAGATCTAACAGGTATACTAGTCTATATTCCCCCTAATTTACTTATGGTATCATTTTTTTTAATTTTTAATTTTTATTTATTTTAATTGAAAATTTTTATTTAATTAATTGATTTAGAATACTTTCCCATGGTTACATGATTCATGTTCTTTCCCTCCCCTCCTCACACCCCACCCCCACCAACCTCCATAGCCAACAAGTAATTCCACTGGGTTTTACATATGTCATTGATCAAGACCTATTTCCATATTATTAATATTTGCATTAGGGTAATCACTTAGAGTCTACATTTCCAATCATGTCCCCATCCACCCACTCTTTATATCTAAATCATATGGCCATTTTGACCTTATCTCGGTATAGAATATAATTTTTTTTAATTTCCTCTGTTGTAAATTCATCTTTTAATTTTGGCAATTACTTTTCTTCTTTTAAAAATCAAATTAGATAATGGTATACAAACTTAGTCTTTTAAAGAAACTGTTGCATTGACCCAGTTTAATATGCCTTTCATCCAAATTTATTCTTCTTCTGATTCTCAAATTTTCTTCTTTTAGGCTTTAGGGTTTGCTATTTTTTTCTAGATCTTAAGTTCATTAATTCTCTTTTATTTTGTGAGCAAATATATTCAGAGATATAATTTTGATATCTAGGATCACTCAAACCCATAACTTATCTCAAAATTTTGTTTCTTTTTTATATAGTTACTTATGGTCTCTGTAGTTTGTTTTTGACCCATTCATTATTTAGAAATGTATTATTTAATCTTCATTTGGGTATGTATGTTTTGTTCTTTTTTCCTATATTGATTAATTTCTTTTTATCATGTTTTAGTCTATAAAGGATATGTTTAACATTTTTACCTTTTTACATTTATTTTATTTTTATGCCCCTAAACATGATCACTTTTTGGAATTACATTATATTGCAGAGAAATATATGGATTTTTCAATACCCTGATTCAAAAATTGCTGCAGAGCTTTCAAATATATTTTTCCAACCGCACATTTCTTTTTATGTTGTCTTTCTTATATATCTTTTTGTTATTTTTTTAGCTCTGAAATAAAAAACATTAAAGTACTAATTATTATTATTATGAATGTTTTACAATTCAGTTTGATTTTCTTTGAATAGACTAGACACTAAATTATTTTGCTATCTGTGGTACCATTGGCAGTTGGTCTGTTTATATCTCTTAATATTATTAACTCATACCCTTCCTTTATTTGAAATTATGATAGCAGCTCCTTTTTTGAGAATTACTTAAATTATGGCAATTTTATTGCAAGCTGTAACTTTTATTTTTTATGTTTTAGATGTTTTTCATATGCAGAAAAGGGGGGAGCTGTTTTCTTATCCGGTCTAAATTTTTCTTTCTTTTTTTTTAACTGAGGATTTCATAAATTTAAGTTTTGCTCCATTTAATTATTTTTAATTTATGTATTTGTTGTTACATTAAAATTACCGAGTATCTCCCATACTTCCTCCTCTCCCCATCCTAGAGAAGGCATCATTTAACAAAAAGACATGTGTATATATAAAACTATGTCCTATTCCTATTTATCAGTTCTTTCTCTGGAGGTGGCTGGACATGCACAAATCATTTTTCCAACAATATTTCTGTTGCTGTAGTTAACATTCATTAAAACTCATTGTAAGACCCACCTACACCCACACCTCTAGGTCTAAACTCACTGAAATACCACCAGAGCTATTTTCTTTCTTGCTGAGACGTGATTCTTCACAACAACCCTAGGAGCTAAGTGCTAATAATAATAATAACTATTATTATTATTATTTCCCATATTTATAATTAAGAAAACTGAGGCAAACTGAAGTAGATGATTTTGCCCAAGTGTATGAGTCTGCATTTGAACTTAGGTCTTCTTGACTCCAGAATGAAATCCACACTATCCACACCCATAATAGATGGGGGGTTTTTTGGTTTGTTTTTTTAAATGAACTCATTGTGTTAGTTTAAAAAGTAATAGCCTTATTTATCCCCGGAATCATAAATACATTGATTTCATTGCTTGGTCTTTTCTTAGTAACTGCATTTTTAAAACTTTTTCATATATTTCTTTTGTTTGATAATTTTATGCATTAAATGTTCTGCTTGCTTCTGTTTTTTTTTTAAAGAAATAATACAAAATTCTTCTTTGGATGAAAGTCAATCTTTTTTTTAATTAATGACCAATTGTTGTTTAGAAGGATATGTTATTTTGTGGTCCAAAGCAACTCCTTTCATTCTTGAAATATCATAGTCCAATTTTTCTTTGGCTTTCTTATAAACACCAATTGGTCTTAAGCAACTCAGACTGATTTTCTTTGACATAGGAAAAGCCTTTCCCTAACTGGCTGCAATATTTGTTGTCTGATGTTGGAATCTGGATTTGTTGCTAAGTAAAATCTGGGATTTCTCTCTTTGGGGACCTAGTAAGGTTTTAATGTCATCCTATTTTTATTGATGACTCATAATCCTTAGATTATCACCTAGCATCCTATCTTTAGTCAGTTTCCTTAGTTTATCAAGTTCTCGTGTATTCATCTAATCTTCTCTTTTGATCTTGTTCAATTAATTATTATTCCACTTCTGTATTTTTGAGTTCCAAATCAGTCATTCTCTTCTTCAGAGAATCTACTGTTTTAGAAAGATTCTCCATTGTTTACTCTTTTCTCTTTCTAAATGTATACCTTTCAGCTCAAAATTCCCTTCAAATTTCCATCCTCATTTCAGTGTCCTAGGATCAGAGTGTTCTAGATGGAAGGAAACCTCAAAGTCAACACACTCATTTTACAGAGAACAAAATTGATGTTCTTTTATACAGTAGTACCTTGACACTCGAGTTTAATTAGTTCCATGGCCAAACTTGTAACTCAATTTGCTAGTGTGTCAAATTTAATTTCCCCATTTAAATGAATGGAAATGCAATTAATCTGTGCTGGCCCCCAAAAACCACACAAATTTTTTGTTTTATATGCTTTTAAATATGAAAATGTACTTTGTAAATAACAAATAAATATATTTATAGATAATAAGAAAGAATGTAAAGAAATAAACTTGCTTCAAGGTCAAGTGAAGATGCTGGCGGAGAAGGTTTTCATTTCGTGCACTATCGCTTAACATAACTTACTCTCTACACAGGTAAGGCTACATTTAAATGCAAAATTGACCTTATGCATTACTTATGATATGTAATGTTATTGCTAAACTTAATTGCTGTGTTTTTACTTTACTTAATTATCATCCTTTTCTTTATTGAATTTTGGTGTTTTGTCACACTTTCCTCCATTTTGCTTAGAGACCTTTTCAACAAAAACCTTTTCATGGAAGTTTGTTTCTTCCTCTTTTTCAGAACAGTTCGATAATGTGCAAAACAAGTGTCATTATGCAGCTCCAACGCATGACCTGTTGCAACTTTTTTTCTGAGTGTGTCTTTTTCTTCTTTAATTGCCAAACTTTATTTGGGTTGTAACTGCTTTACAAGCCCACCATCTAAAGCACTGTGTGACAACCTCCCCCCTCCTTCCTTTTCAGCCCCCTGAGAGGAGACTGAGCACTCTCTCCCTTCTGGCCTCACTTCTTGTCTTCCCCTTTCTTCTCCTTTTTGCCATCCTTAGCAGCCAATGAGATCAGATAGCCCATGGCATCCCTGATGGCCTCATTATTGGGATCCACGCCTGGAAGATATAACCTTTAACTACGCCTTCTGCTTCAAAATCAAACATATTATCAATGTACTATGATCGTATTCCTTTGCCAATCAGAAACACACACACCTCACTCATGTTTTTCAATGATTTCTTGCTTTAATTTCATGGATATCATCCTTCTCTTCTCAGCACTGCCCTTGGCACTCATGTTCTTAAGACCCATGGTTGAAAGTTAGGAAATTTGCCCCCAAAACTTTATAATAAAGACAAAAATAAAGAAGAAAGCAAAAGCAATTCAACACAAATTTCACTGAACTAAACGAGACAGCCTTGTGGAATTTGTGAGACCCAACGTTTGGCAGGCTCTCTAGTGGAGGGTGGCTTAAACCAAAAAATCCAGATCAGAACTGCGGATACATCAAGTTGCTTGTGACTCAAGGTGCTCGTGTATCAAGATACCACTGTATTCTTTTTCTTCTTTTATTGGTCTTCTGAACCTATCAGATCACTATATTCTCCACACCATTTTTCCAACCTCATTTCACAATGTTCTCCATGTATTTTCTATACTAATCACATTGACCTATTTACTAGATATACCTTTTGTATAACATTCCATCTCCCATCCCCATCATTTTCACCGTCTTTTTTTTCACCGAATTTTTGCCTTCTCACAGAACTCCATCCAACTGCTGCCTTCACTGTGAAGACTTTTCTGCTCTTTCCCATTGTTTTTGCTGTCTATTTTCTTAAATTACTTAGTATTAATTATCTGTGTATATGTCACCTCTCCCCATCCCTTCACTAGGATATCAGCTCCTTCAGGGTAGAAGTATGTTTTTTAATCATTCAATCCTTAATAGCTAGCCCAGAGTCTCCTACATTGTGGGTAGGAGGGGAGGAGAGGAGAGGAAAGGAGAGGGGAGGGGAGGGGAGGGGAGGGGAGATTAATTAATTTGTTATAAAATCCAGGGAATTCCTATACCTGCTTCCTATCCCATATACCCATCACAGTGACAATGCAGCTTCATAGAAAGAGTACTGTGATGGATATCAGGAAATGAGCAGCTCAGAGTAGAGAACTAGAAGTGGAGTTGGGAAGACCTGAATTCAAAGCCTTAGACACTTACTGGTTGTGTACTCTCCTGGGCAAGTCACTTGCCCTTCCTCAAGCTTAAATTCATCCTTCTTAGGTTCAACCTCTCAGAGTTATTGTGAAGATCAAATGAGATGATATGTCAATTTTCTTACAACCTTAAAGCACTACATAAAGGCTAGATCTTTGTATTAAATTACAATCCTGGCTTTCATAATAACTAGCTTTGTCAGTTTGGGATCAAGTCCCTTGCCCTTTCTTTGGATGTCAATTTTCTCTTCTATAAAATGAGGGATTGAATTAGATTTCAGGTCTAGAATTCCCTGAATAATAACATAGAATACCCAAATAAACACTTATTTCCTTCCCTGGCCTGCTAAGAATTTGACAATGCTCCAAAGATCCTTTTCCAGGGGGGTGATCAAAAGGTCCCCAGGTTTGTCTTAAGCAAATCAGTTTTCAGAAAACCTACGTAGAGTATCTAAATCCTTGCCAAGCTGTCTCAATAAATCTTCTCTGAAATGAAGGAAAGAAGAGGCAAGATTTTTTTTCTTTAAAATCTTAAGTTGTTAAGGCATTATTAATGGACTCCTGGGCTTGTCTGAAAAGGAATGGGGATGAGCTCTCTATGCTTTCCCCTTCTAATTACTAAACATAACCAGATTTCCTGGAGTTAACGTCAAGGCTCTCTGTCTTCCTAGCTCCTCTAGGCATATATTATAGGTCTTAGTTCTTTGGTTCCATGGGAATATGAAAAACTGGACATACCCACCCTCTCTGGGTGTCAGCTATTTCAGCTGAAAAATATGATTGACAACAGCCATAGTACTAGTACCTCATTGAGTTATGAGCCTCAAAACTTATTATTCAGTCATGTTCAGCTCTTTATTACCCCGTTTGGGGTTTTCTTGTTAGAGATACTAAAGTGGTTTGTCATTTTCTTCTCCAGATCATTTTACAAATGAGGAAACTGAGGAAAACAAGATTAAGTGGCTTGCCCAGAGTCACATGGCTAGTAAGAACTGAGGCAAGAATTGAACTCAGAAAGAAGAGTGGCTTAGCACCCTAGCCGCAACACCACCTAGTTGCCAACTCAAAACAAGACAATGTATATAAAGCACTTGGCAAATCTTAGAAAATTGCAATTTGCAAATGCCTCTTATTATTATTATTAATATTGTCATCATCATCATTATTGTTATTACTAGGGTCCTCTCAGGGATACTTTTTCTTAAGCTTTACCTTCTGTATTGGATATCAGTTCCAAGACAGAAGAGTGTTCAGGGCTAGATAATTGAGGGTCACATAGCTAAGAAGTGTCTGAGGTCAGATTTGTACCCAGGACCTCCTGTTCTCAGACCTGAAGCCTCTGAGGAACTAGATGCTCCCTAAGGGCTTTTTTTAAAGCCAGCCTTTTACAATTTATAGTCATATACTTAGAGTTCCAACCTATCAAAGGGACTGGTCAAGGTAATTCCTAAAGTGCCTCGTATCTCTGGATCTATGATGTTATGGCCCCTTTGACTGTACGCTCATTTTTAAAAATTCTATGCATTGATGCAGTGAAGGGAAAAGAACCAAGAGAACAATTTATACAATAACAACATTGTAAAGACAAATAACTCTACTAGACTTAACATTTCGGAGTGATGGAATGACTAGCTGGGATTCCAGAGAATAGATGGTATTCTGTTACCCATCCTTCCAACAAGAATGATATACACATTTCGGAAATGACCATTGGGGACATTTGGGTTGACTCTGCATATATGTTATATGGGCTTTTTCTTTTCTTTTTTCTTCTAAATTGGAAGTGGGGAGAAGCATTGAGAGGGAAAGAAAATAAATGCTCATTAGTTCAAAGATAAAATGAAGGGGAAATATTTATATGAGAAAAGATCACACAACTTAGAAATATTTCACTGATGAGGCTCATCACGGGATCCTCAGTTTGGAGCAGGAAGAAGACTCAGAGGTCATCTAGTCTAACCCCATTATTTTCGAGGTGAGGACACTTAAGCCCAGAGGCAATAAGTCATGTGCCCAAGGTCATCTAGGGAGTGAGTAACGGAGTTAAGATTCTGAATCCAGTCCTCTGATCAGTATCTATTTTGCCACATAGTACTTCCTCTAGCTGTTGTGACCAATAGTGATTAAACTAAAGGATGTCTACCATTTTGAATTTTCTATTGGCCTTTGTCTGAACTTGATAGTTTCTATTGGTGTCATTTTTAAGAGGCAGCTAGGTGGCAGAGTGGATAGGAATGCAAGCACTGAAGTTAGGAGAACTTGAGTTCAAGTCTAGCCCCAAATACTCACCAGCTGTGTGATCCTGAGCAAATCACTTAGCCCAATTTGCCTCAGTTTCCTCATCTGGAAAATAAAAAGGAAATAGCAAACCACTCCAGTATCTCCACCAAGAAAAACTTCAAATTGGCTCACTGAGTCAGACATAAGTGAGCAAAACCAAAATCATCATTTTAAAAATTGCTATTGCAGGAAAGTCAGCAGTGGGGCCCCAATTTAAAACAGACCTGAGCATTCTTGATCTGCCATAGTCAACAGAAAGAAAAATTGACCACAGTTGGTTAGAAATCTTTCAGGTTTCATCAGGGTTCCTTTCTTTATTTTTAATATAAATAAGTAACAATTTGGACTGTTTTTGCCAGTACAGGTTCATCTGTAAAGAGCTGGAAGACTTAGGTTCAAATCCCTGATGTTTGATAGCTATATGAGCAGGAGCAAATCACCCAAATGAGACCACATTTGCAAAAAAGCTTTGTAAACCTTAAGTTCTATAGAAATACCAGCTCTGAGCTATTATTATTACTGATTCAATAAGCATTGTTTTAGGATTGTGATCATTTAATTTGTTTTCAAATATATTTTATTATTTATTCTAAAGAAACCTGACATTTTGCCCTCATAGTTTTATATCATCAGTTGCATTTTCTTTTTATTATTATTATTATCCTGCAAAACACACTTCCATATTGGTCATTGTTGTAAGAGCTAAGTCACACCTAACCAAAACCCCAGAATAAAATCCTAAATACACTGATGTGAGAGATGACGCCAACAGTTCTCTCTCTGGAGGTGGAGAGCATTCCCCATTATAAGTCCAATATTGCTACTGTGTACAGCATTCTCCCAATTCTGCTTATTTTGCTCTGCATCAGTTCCTTCAAGTCTTCCCAGTTTTTTCTGAAATCATCTTGCTTCTCATTTCTTATAGCACAATAGTATTCCATTATAATAGGTGCATTTTCAGTGGCAAGTCTGTTATTATAATGAAGGAGAAAAAAAAAAAAAGCCCAACAACAGTGGACCCGCATTTAGAAGGTCAAGGCTTTAAGTCTTGCTCTGCTGCTGACTATATGTCTTGATTTATTTTATTTTATTCACCTCTGTATTTATTTCCCCATCTAAAAAAAAGAAAAGAAATGATCTCTGCCCCAACCAAAATTCTTACTCCTGCAAGCAATCAATGAACATTTTTAAGTACCCACTCTGTGCTAGGCACATAGACAGGAGGAAGCTGGGATGCAAAGAATGAAACTCTTCCCTACTAGCAAGGAATCCCCATTCTAACCAACCTCTCTCAGCCTCAGTTTCCCCATGTAGAATGGAGATGAAAATTCTCATACTGCCTCTCTTATGGGTTCCATGTGAGGATCAAATGAGATCATGTATATAAAGTTCTCTCTGTTCCTACATGTCCAAGATGATATGTTTTCCATCCCTTCTCATGAGCAATTTATTGCTAATAATGTGGCGTAACTTAATTACCCCCTTTGTACACTTGAGGTCACCTGCAGTTTTGATTCTTCTGATCTCACGGCACACTATAATTTCCAAGCTCACGGTATCACCCAAGACCTCCTAGTGTTTAAAAAAAAAATCCTGGCTTTTGTTGTAGCGAGTGACTCGAGATCACTGAAAACGACACCATTTTTCTAACAACAGAGTTGAAAAGGCTTCATGCTAAAAGTCACACCTGAATTGTGCTCTGAAGGAAGATTGTGATTTTTTGAGGCCGGAGTAAGGAGGGGAATTGCCTTCCAAATATAAGGAACCAGCTGGGCAAAGGCACACGGGCAGGATACTGTTATAGAAAAAGAAGATGTACGTAATAAGTAACCGTGTGTAGTAGTAATAAGTAGCAAGTATATAACAATATGTTATAATGTAATATACAACATAAAATGTATATAAAAATCATATAAATATATATAAATTAATAGAATGTAATATAATAATAGATATAAAATAAGATAATTTGTTGTTATTCAGTCATGTTTGACTCTAAGTCAGTGGTTGCCAAACTTTTTTGGCCTACCGCCCCCTTTCCAGAAAAAATATGACTTAGCCCTCTGGAAATTAATTTTTTTAAATTTTAATAGTAATTAATAGGAAAGATAAATGCACCCGTGGCCATTGTCGCTTCCCTGGATCACTGCAGCACCCACCAGGGGGCGGTGGCGCCCCCTTTGGGAATCACTGCTCTAAGTGATCCCATTTGGGGTTTTCTTACAAAAATACTGGGCTGGTTTCCCATTTCCTTCTCTAGCTCACATTACAGATAAGGAAACAGAGGTAAAAAGGGTTAAGTGACTTGCCCAGGGTCACACAGTTAGCAAGTATCTGAGGTCAGATTTGAACTCATTTCTTCCCATTTCCCAGCCCCACATTCTATCCACTGTGCCAGCTAAGCTGCCCTTAATAAACTGATAAGTAAATGGAAATTGCTAAAAGGTCAATTTGATTGGATGGGATATAATATGGGGGAAGAGGAATAATATGAACTTACACAAGAAAGGTGGTGGGGGGGGCTAGATTGGGTAGGGTCTTAAATGTGAAGCTTGGCATTTTTTTTCTTAAGGGAGCCATTAAATTTTTTTAGAATTAGAGTGACATGGTCAGGTCTTCCTTTCAGGAATATTAGTTTAGAAGGTCTGCAGAGGACTCTCTGGAGAGGCAAACACTGGCTGGAAACAGGAATGACAATTTAGTGATTATCGCAGTAACTCGGGTTAAGAGGTGATAAGGTGAGGGTCCACATGAGTAGAGAGATGGGATTGGATAGAAGAGATTTTATTCCTGACACGGGCCAGCTGCATGATTGTGAGCAAGTCACATAAATCTTCAGGGAACTAAGAACTCTTCTCTAGGACTACGAGCTCCAGACAGGTGGCCAATCTGCTAAATAGCGGAGGGAGTTTTCACACCAGAAATCCCCTGGCTCAACGAAATCCTAGGTCTAACTTCCTTCCCCCAATATTCTTCAAAGTAACGCTTCTATTTCAAGAGCACAGTTCTTAATCCACGGAAGATGTTCAGGTCAGGAACAGAAAAAATAAATCCCATTCCAAATCATTTCATAGAGTAGGTAAACTATTTCGTCTTGAGTCTTCCTGGGAAGGAATATGTTCAGACTGACTGGACAGAGTGGCAGCAAACTTTATCCCCTTGGAAAACAAGTCTCCAAAGTGCATGAGATCTGCTAATCTAAGGAATATAATTAGGACTTCTCAGAAAAACAGCTGTGGATATTTGCTAAGACCTCAAAATAAACAGGCCTCGGTCGGCCACTTCCCGGGTGGTTGTCAGAGCCAGGTAACGGATCTGGGGCTTCTTGGGCTCTCCGGCAAGGTCAGTGACAAAGCCCACGTATTTCTGCGTGGCCTCTCGCCCCCTCCAGTAGGAAGGAGAGGGCACTTTCAGAATGGGAGGCCAAAGAGATAAGCCGGGCAGCTTTCAAAGGAATTAATGAAATGCCCCTTGGCGTGGTGACTGGGACATTTGACTCGCCAAACACCCTGACAGCAGCTTCCACATATTTTGATTTTGGCTTTCCCGCCAGGACCGTCTATTCTGCTCTGTAAGTGGCATAGAAGGGCTGCGCTAAGTGTCTTTAATAGACGTGGACATCGACAATCTGCAGGGAAAACAGTTGAGTCAGGGCTGGCAAATCTGAGCATTCAAATGAGGGGCACGATAAGGCCCCTTCTAGCCCTAGAATTAGGGTCCCATGAGCCTACACTAACTGTCACTTAGATATATCTATGCACAGAATTTTTTTTTAAGTGCTAAGAACCAGACACAAAGCAATTGTGTTTGACCATTTTATTTATTTATTTTTTAAAACCCTCACCTTCCGTCTTGGAGCCAATACTCAAGGCAGAAGAGTGGTAAGGGTAGGCAAGTGACTTGCCCAGGGTCACACAGCAGGGAAGTGTCTGAGGTCAGATTTGAACCTAGGACCTCCCACTCTAGGCCTGACTCTACCCAGATGCCCCCACTTTTTTTTTAAACTCTTACCTTCCATCTTAAAATCAATTCTGTTTATTGCTTCTAAGGCAGAAGAGTGATAAGGGCTAGGCAATGAGGAGTAAGTGACTTGCCCAGGGTCACACAGCTAGGAAGTGTCTGAGGCTAGATTTGAACCCAAGACCTCCCGTCTCTGGGCCTGATTCTCAATCCACTGAGCTACCCAGCTGCCCCTGACCATTTTTTTGAGTGCTGAAATACTTATGTTTCTTCATGCTTTTTCATCTCAGAGGCAACACAGCAGAGCGGATCAAACACTAGACTTGGGTCCTGGAAAAATTAGGTTCAATTCCCACTTTGATACTTTCTTGCAGTCATGACTCATTTTACTATCTCTAAAACTGGGATAGAATTATCAATCGTACTTACTTCCCGGAGCTCTCCTGAGGCTGCAATGAGATAAGTCGTAGAAATGACTTAGCAAACTTTAAACAGATCTACAGGGGTTCCCAAAATCCTTAGTGCAGTCCCGAAATTCAATAGCTAAGACTAAGACTTTTGGGACATCTTGTATGAATGTCATTTGAAAGATAGTGAAGCATAGAGGATCAAGACTGAGGCTCAGGGTAACAAAGACCTGAGTTCAAATTGTACCTTTGCCACATACTGGCCAAGTTATATAAACTTCTCAGTTTACCAGGGCATTTTCTAGACCATAAGTGATAGAGAAGAGGAGTTACTTTGGGAGAGGGAGATCCTCTTCTTCACAGAAGAAAATGGTCTGCTTGAAGAAAAAAAAAACCCTGAAAGCATACCTATCAGTTATTATTTGCTTCTAAGTGACTCAGTTGGATCCTACGAAGCCCTCTCATCAGTTACTCTGCGATTGGCAGTTACGGACACACACAAAATACCACTGGATGAGAAAATAATGACTCTGTTGCACACCTACTTGGGTCTAACATTAAAGTCTAGGCTTTCAGCAATTCTGTTTCACCATTTCCTCTAACTCTTCAGCATAAAGCTTTCTTATGCCTGCTGTTTGTAACTTGAAATTTTAAAATGTCAGCATTGCAAAAAGAATATATGTTGAATAGTTGGAATGTAAAATTGAGGTATGAATTTCATTTAACTTCTAAACCTCAGTTTCTTCTTCAGTAAAATGGGGGAATTAGACTAGTTAACCTCTATGGACCCTTCCAGCTCTAAATTTATGATCCTAATAAACCTGGCCCATCATATTTCTCCCTCTTACAAAATACCACAGAGTGATGGCTCGGAAGCCAAAGAGTTCTGAGGCAGCCCTGTATCATGGATGGAGTGCTTTACTTGGAGTCAGGAAGACCTTGGTTCAAATTCTCCTTCAGACACCATTTACCTGTGGGACCCCAGACAAGTCACTTAACTGCTATCTGCCTCAGTTTGCTCATCTATAAATTGGGATAACAATAGCATTTACATCACAAGGTTGTTGTGAGAATCAAGTGAATAAATATTTGTAAAGCACTTTGGAAACTTTAAAATTCTCTATAAATATTAACCATTACTTGCAGTGTTCTCATGACTAATTTCTTTGGTAACATGGAGAAATATTTACCGTATTTGAGAACATTACCTAAATTTGCTTTAAAAGCAGTATCTTTGGGGGGCAGCTGGGTAGCTCAGTGGATTGAGAGTCATGCCTAGAGATGAGAGGTCCTAGGTTCAAATCCGGCCTCAGACATGTCCCAGCTATGTGACCCTGGGCAAGTCACTTGACCCCCATTGCCCACCCTTACCACTCTTCCACCTAGGAGCCAATACACAGAAGTTAAGGGTTTAAAAATAAATAATTTTTTTTTAAAAAAGCAGTATCTTTTTAAAGGATTTATTCTAGGAGATCAGGTTGGGGGGTTACAACCACACACACACAAAAAAAATAGGCATCGGAACAGTGGAAAGAACATCATATCTGGGGACAGTGAACATGGGTTCCTATCCCATTCTTTCTCTCCCTAACCTCTCTGTCCATTGGCAAGTCACTTGATCCCTCTGTGACTCGGTTTCCATACCTGTAAAATGAAGACGCGGACCAGATGGCCTCCAGGGTCCTTTCCAGCTCTAGATGCATGCATTTATCAAGTGTCTACTAGTTCTAGCATAGTACTAAGCAGCGTGCTAGGCGTGAGGATATAACACCAAAGGAGAGACCCCCTGACCTCCGGGAGCTTCCACTTTGCCAGAGGAGACCACATGAACAAAGAAGCAGTTCACGGTTTACTTCGAATGTAAGCCTAAAACTTCAGCTTTCCATCTGCAAGGTGCCTACCGTTATTTAGCTGGAGCTTCATTTTGCTTGGATTTCTTTAATTATGATCTGGAAAGAAAATGCCAAGCCATTATCTATGAAAAAATGCAGTTACTGCATCACCATGGAAACGTTCATTTACTAATGTCCATGTAATCCGCAAAGATAGTAACTCCAAATGGAAACACTCTACCAGGGCATGCATTCATTTGTACCCAAGCAGATAGCCCAAGTATCGATTGCCAGATGGTTCTGTGTTGGCTGCCAGCTTCAAACAATGATATTGCATTACAATGAAAAGTGCTGGGCCCGGCACAAATTCACTTAGGGGGGTTTTAGGTTCCCTATAAGATCCTCCGATAATATGAACAGAAATCTCCCTCTATTATAGAATCGGCATTTCTTCCATTCCCCACTCGTTTTACATTGGAACGGGGGGCCACTCTGGACGGTGGGAGGGTGGGCTGGGGGCGGGAGTGGGGAATCATTTAACAAGAATTTGATCCAGCCGTGATGAACCAGATTCTTTTTTGCAATCCAAATAGGCCCACTGGGTGAGCAGGACGTGGAAGCCCACTTGGGTTCTTTATAATTATTTGTTGAAAGGATGACATTTTCCAATTCTTCTTCCCCCAGTTCTCAACTGCCCACTGAGTCCAAATGGGCCAGTGTGGAAGAAACTTGCCTTTATCGTTAAAGAAATTAGGGATGAGCAGCTATAGTGATTGTGAATAGAGAATCTATTCGGATTCCATAATGTTTAGAGCAGGGGTCGGCAACCTTTTTGGCCGTGAGAGCCATAAACGCCACATTTTTTAAAATGTAATTTTGTGACTTTATGGCTCCTGCAGAAAGAGCCATATCTGGCCCTCAAAAGAGCCAGATATGGCTCGAGAGCCGTACGTTGCCGACCCCTGGTTTATACAAATCTGTCAATTCAGACCCATTCGTTAAGGGCCTGCTATACGACAGATACTACACTGGGTACAGGTGACACAAAGACAACAGTTGAACTATTCTTGCCTGCAAGGAGCTGACATTCTATTGGGGAGATAACTTGTACTTGTATAAGCTTAGACACAATAAATATAACCAACTGGTGGGAAGTAAAAGGGGAGGAACAACACTGGAAGCTGGGACATTCATGCAGGCATATATGCTTTCAAGGGCAGGACTTGGGTTCGAAGCCAGCCACTGACACTAGTAAGGGCAACCAGGCAGCCCAGTGGATAGAGTGCTGCCCTGAAGTTTCCTCTTCCTGAGTTCAAATCTGACCTCAGACACTTACTGTGTGACCTTGGGCAAGTCACTTCATCCTTTTTGCCTCCGTTTCCTCATCTGTAAAATAAAACTGGAGAAGGAAATGGTAAACCACTCCAGCATCTCCACCGAGGAAACCTCTCCAAAATAGGATCACCAAAAGTCTAAAACAACTAAAAAAACACTTAACAACAACAATAACTAACACCAGGAGTGTGAATCTCCAGGTAAATCTCCAAGGTTTCTTCCATTTCATTGTATGCACAAATGACAGATTAATTGTATTGATTTGGTAAATTGATATGTGGATTGCTGAGATGTTCACCAAGATTAATTTTGACAAAGGAATAGTAATATCTTCCTATCTAAAAATAGATAAAGAAAATTTTCTAATAGATATCAAATCATACAATCCTAGAATTACAGTTTGAAGGGATATTAGAGGATATTTAATCCAACCTCCTCATTTTACAAAGGCCGAAACTGAGGTCTACAAAGGTTTAGTGACTTACCCAAGGTGACACAGCGATTTAGTCGCAGAGTACCAATTGGAAACCAGATCCTCTGACTCCAAGTCCAGGACTCTTTCCACAGCAACATTAATGATTTCAGAATTGGGATATGAATCTCATTCTAATCATTCACTCAATGAACATTTTCATGTCACCTATTTATGACAATAAGTCAACAATCATATAAGTGCTGACTGTGTGCCAGTCATTGCTAAGTGATGGAGACCCAAAAGGAGGTGAAAATATGGTCCCTGTTCTCAAGGAGCAAAAACACATTATATATATATAAAACCCATATATAAATATAAAGAAATATGAAGCTACATCTGGAGGAGTTAGTAGGTAGTTTCCAAAGAGAAGGCACTAGCAACAAATCAGATGTGGGCAGCTAGGTAGCATGGTGGAAGATCAGAGTTCAAATCCTGTCTTAGACACTTACTATTTGACCTTGAGCAAGTCACTTAATCCTGTTTGCCTCAGTTTCCTCATCTGTAAAATGAGATGGAGAAGGAAAGGACAAACCACTCTGGTATCTCTGCCAAGAAAACCCCAAATGGAATCCCAAAAAGAGTTGGTCAGAACTGAAAGGACTGAACAACAGCAAATCAAATAAAAAAATATTGTCTGGTTCCAGGCTTGCAAATTCCTTGTTATAGGGAACTCCCATGGAGGATATTCCTATAATGCACAGAAACCTACAGTACTAACTCTGCAGTCTTCAAGGATTGCCTCAGGGCACTGAGGAATTAAGAGATTTGTCCAGGATCCAACAGAAAATAATAATCACTCTAACATAAATGCAATCAATGTTGTAAATAACATTGAAATTATATTGATAAAACGTTCAAAGGAGAAAATAGTTCCCATTATTAAAGGTCTTAATATGACAAATCAGCACCATTAAATAAGATTTCCATGGCTCAAGAGGTAGTATTTCTCTGGAGTCTTAGATGTAAGATTAGGTATTTGGAAAGAAAACTTTGGGTCTTGGGGTTCTATCAAACATGGATTGGATTGGGTTCTCTTTTACTAGTCAGTTACTGATAGGATGCAATTAACAGGCTCTTGACTTTGCCTCAGGCTACAATCAACTCTGCTTAGCTGGTAATTGGATATACAAATTTGGCCCAGCTCAGCAAGTCTATAAATCTCTATGGAAAAGCAGTCCTGAATTGGAATGCTGGAGGTGTGGTAAGTTCAGGATAACATCCCAGGGGCTGCTCCATGGGGAAGCCCTTTTCCCATAATGCTTGGTTCCTCTCATGTTTATTTAACAAGTAGATCTTTAGTGAAAATAAAGAGTCCTGTCTTATAGGCAAATCCATCAGACCATCCATGAAAATTATGACAGGTTAAAGTAAGATAATGTTGAAATGATGCTCTTCTCTAAATAGGTGAAATTTCTCTCTGTCTAAGCACAGCCATACATTGTGGGGAGGGAGGGCAGAAGAGGAGAGAAAATGGATATGCTGCTCCATGTAGGATCTGAAGCTGTTCAGAATAGAATTTCTCTCTAAGGACCCAATTTTTGTTTAGAAAAGAAATTCAAGGGGCAGCTGGGTAGCTCAGTGGATTGAGAGTCAGGCGAAGAGACGGGAGGTCCTAGGTTCGAATCTGGCCTCAGATACTTCCCAGCTGTGTAACCCTGGGCAAGTCACTTGATCCCCATAGCCCACCCTTACCACTCTTCCATCTAGAAGTTAAGGGTTTAAATGAATAAATAAATTTAAAAAAAAAAGAAAAGAAATTCAAATGACATGAATTCTGTCGATGATCAGTATATCATTGCAACACTCCCCAATGAATACAGAGTGATTGTATTCCTATCCTCCCTCCTCTAAAAAGGGACTTAAATTTGGAGAGTTTTGAGCAGTCAGAAATGCCATACATGTGCAGTGTGGGTGAGCTTCTGTTCCCAAGAAAACTTTTAACTTTTTTTACTTCTTAAATTTAGTGCAGTATTGGCTCGGAGAGATAACAATGTCGACTCTAACGCAAGCTGCCTATCCAAAGGAGAAAAATGTCTTCAGTTACAAACATTCTGTCCTACCGAGGGAAGTCCTCCATTCTTTGCCCCCTGTGCTGTCTGTCAAAGGAGCACAAAGAACCCCAGTTTCTCTTAGTTTTTATCCTGAAAGCTAAGACAGGAGATAGAGTCACACACCCTGTCATTACAGCATAAAGGCATCCTTAGCGCTCTTGACTTCTTCCCACCTGACCCCCAATTTCTTTCTATATCACATCCTTGACAGAGCCTTCTAGAATTCAGCATTTTTCTCATTTCCAATTAAATAGTTATAACTGCCTGCCATGTGGGATGCCAGGTCTGGGGCTGGGTATGAAGACGAAAAGTGGCACAGTGCCTTCCCTAAAGGATTTGATGTTCTAGTAGTGGAGATGCTATCAATCAATCAGTCTTTTAACAAATATAAAAGTGCTTATAAAGCACCTACTATGTGGCAGACACTTTCTTGGTGCTTGATATATAAAGATGTCAATGAAGTAGTCCCTGTCTTCTAAGAGTTGAGGAAACCAAATGGACACATGTAAGTATATATTGTTGTTGTACAGTTGTGTCCAACTCTTCCAGTCCCTGTGGACCATGCTATCCATGGGGTTTTCTTGGCAAAGACACTGAAGTGGTTTGCCATTTCTGTCTCCAGTGGATTAAGGCAAACAGAGATTAGGTGACTCATACAGGGTCACACAGCTAGTAAGTATCCAAGGCCAAATTTGAACTCACACCTTCCTGAATCCAGATCCAGGGCTATCAAACTGCTTCCTGTTTATATATAAAGACATGTATAGACAATTAAGTAGGCTAGAAGGTAGAATGTAACAGAGATAGAGATGTTTTGAGAAAACTTGAAAAGGAAGAGATCTCTTTTCACTAGGGACATTGATGGAGATGGGCAGTGGGCCGTAGTAAGAACAAGATCCTCAGACTCTGAAATCTTGTAGTTCTCCCAGCTAGCCAGTTAAACATCAACAGAAAATCTGTAGTTTCAGCATTAGTCAAGCAGGAATTGCAGAATCTGTATTGGTAATCAGTTCATCCATCACCTGTGCTGGATTTGTTCTAAACTGTTACCAGCTTTTGCCAAATTATTTTATTAATTATTCATATTATTCTATATTTACTTTAGTTCAGAACTGTAAGACATAATTAATTACTTATAATGGTCCTCCATTGTACCACACCTCACCTCGTCCCCCATATTCTAATGCCAGAAGGGCAGTGAGACCTCTGTCATACTGATGAATAAGGCCAAGGTGGACAATGGGGAAACAAGGGACCTATGCACTGGAGACTCTGGCATTCCAGGAGAATCCCCCCCAAATTGTGCGTGCTCCTCGTTCCCTATGACGCTCACGTCAAACCCTCAAAACACACCTCCACCTAAATTTGGCCCATTTTCCAGGGTTTTGAAGAAAGGAGAAGATTTGTCTGGAAGGGGAGATGACAAGCTCTCAGACCCAGATAAATATGCAAATCCTGACACAAACCTTGGGTTGCTACGCCACAGACAGGATTGTGACTCCACACCTAAGGCTGCTACTCCATTACCTATTGGGCTATTCCATCAGCCCCAAGGGCTATTCTATCTCCCTGAGATCTGTTATTCCACAGCTGGAGAACCAAGAGGTTACTCTACTAATTGATATACAATAATTAAGTATTATATTTTGTAAAGTTTATTAATAATAACTAAGGTAAAAAAGCTAGCTAACCAAGTCATGGTTGGGGGGGAGGGGGCACATAGGAAGAGAGGGAGGAGTTACAGAACTATATACAAAGCATGGCCACACAATGTGGTAGAGAGATTAAAAGGAATTCCAGGAAATGCTAAAGGAAATCCGGAGAACATAGTTCATTCCCACTTACACAGTCCCCAGGCTAATTCATCAGATCCAGGGCTATCTGATTAGCCTCCAGACTATGAAGATGGGATTAATCCTGCCCAGCCAATTTCTAGATTTAATCACCAAAAGTGTAAACACCACCACTTAATCTTCAAATGGAGGAGGTCTATGCAAGAGTGGGTGAGGAATCAGAATTTACTGCCCCCTGGGCAGTCTTAAACAAAGCCTTTGTTATAATTGGTACATGTGAAATGGTAGGAAGGCACAGGAAGTGACAAAAGAAATGGTCTTGCTAAATTGCAAGAACTTCCAGGGAGCTCTCTCTTTGGCCTTGAACTGGACCTAGAGGAGCTCTGGCTGAGACCTTGGAATTGGTGAGACCATTCTTTCCTGGATTGTTCTGAAGGGACTTTCCTTTTAAAAGAGGCTTTGTGCCTAAAGCCTTTGCTTTATTCATCCCTGGGCCCTCGGCCCTTGCCTCAAGTCTGAGGCCCCTCTGGTTGAGGACTAATTAGCCCTGCCTGGGTTGAGCCAGGGGCCAGAGAAAAATACTTAATGTGTTAGGTTAGATATCTTGCCCTATCCTCTCTCTGATTTTCTTACTTTCACTCTCTCTTCTTATTTGTAAATAAACACCATAAAAGTCATTCTGACTTGAGTCTTTCATTAGGAATTGAATCAATTCCCTGGCGACCACCCTCTTGTATATTCAGTCAAACCAACCATAATTTTCCTCCTTTCCAAGACTATTCCACCAGCTATTAGGCTATTATGCCACCTTAAATCTCTTCAAATAAAATTCTTTTCTGACTTCTGGGTTGAACAGAGTTTGAGTCTCCCAAGACCCTGCTACAAACTTGGGTGTGTTTCTCCCACAATAACATGAGGGAAGGCTTTATTGAGGAGGTGTTGAAGAAAAACAACAAATTTCAACAAGTATGGATGAGGAGGAAATGTGTTCTTGGCATAGGGGATAATCCTATATGAGTTCAAGAACACTAAGAGAATATAAAAAAAAAGGTTTGGAAATAACTGGTAGTTTCATTTGAATGGGATGTGCAGTGAATGAAAGGAAATGATTCCCAAAGTGGGTGCCACCACCCCCTGGTCTTGAGTCAGGAGGACATTACAATCAATACCAAGACAGTCTTGAGTAGAAAGGAAAAATATATGTTGGAAAGATATTGCAGACTTTTTTAATGTGATTCAAAAAGATAGCTCTTTGGTTTTGGTAATGAGAGAGAGAAGAATGAGACCAAAACTCTGAGAGTTTTGAATCTGGGAAAATAGAAAAATGGTGCTACCATAAATTCTACCTAGAAATAGAGAAGCTGAAAAGAAGGGCAGGTTTGGAGGGAGAAGGAGCTTGTTGACTTTCTCATCCATCCCAATAAGGAATTGAATTTACCCTAGGCTAGTAATGGAGAACCTTTTATAGGTGGAGAACCAGGCCCTGCCCTCATCTTATCCCCCAGACTCAGTGCTGTGCCTGATGCCTTCACCACCCCCCAATCCCAACCAGAGAGCCAGGGAGAGAAAAAGAGTTCCTCATTGGGTCACTGGGCAGAGGGGTGTATGAAGAGGTAGAGGAGAGTTGCCCAAGTGCTCTCCTCTCCTCCAGCTCTGCACCATGCTGTGCTCCCCTCAAATCTACCTCTTCTCCAACCCACCACAGGAATCACCTTCACCACTAACTTAACAGGCTGCTGTCTGCACAGCACCCTCATTGTAGCATGTGAGGCCCTGCTCCTAGCACCTTACCCCAGAGAGGGGAGGGGAAAAGCACTTCTATTGGGCTGCTGGGCAGAGGGTGGGTGATGCAAGGAATGTCCTCAGATGAATGGAGAGGGAGGGGTGGGGGACAGCTCTGCTCAGAGTTCCTCTGGTTTTCTAGTAACAAACTCTAGAGGGCAACTGCAGGTGTGCTCACAGAGAGGGCTCTGTGTGCCCTTTTTGGCCCACATGCCATAAATTCACTATCACTGACCTAGGCTCTTGCTCAGAAAGCTAAAGTAATGTAGATTTTTTTCATCCTCCATAGCAGCTGAAGCTCTGGTCCTGGGATGAGTCCAGTTGGCACTTTAATGATTATGGAGGAATGAAGCATAACTGATTGTATTCTTCTTCCCAGTAAAGCTGAATGCCTCTAGAGGAAGTCACACAACTATGCCAATTGGGTCCACTACAAATTTATGTTATTTAATCTCAGTTGGGCTTTTACTCCTACACAGTAATCTGTTTAATACTGAAGACGCCATCATTTGATTATTCAACAAGTATTTTAATCACCTCCTATATTTGAGAGTAGCCAACAGGCCTCAAACCCATTGGTGAATTAGGGAGATGTCTACCCCAAACATGTGAAGACTTGCCCTGGTGGAATGGGTGGATGAGAATAATTTGTGCCAATAGCCCTTAAAGCCACTGAAGCAGGTACTACGGAACACTCCCTTCCTTCCTTCCTTCCCTTCTTTTTCCTTCCTCTGTTTGTTCCTTCCTTCCTTCCTTTCTTTCTTCCTTTCTTCCTTCCTTTCTTCCTTCCTTCTTTTCTTTCTTTTTTCTTTTCTTTCTTCATCTCTGTCACTCTTGACACTATCCCCCCCATCACTTATCACAGAATCAATTATCATCTCTATGCAGATAGCAACTATGTCTAAATATCCAACCCATTCCTTTTCCTGAGTTCCAGGGCTCCATCACCAATTACTTGCTAGATTTCTTCATCAGAATGTCCTTTAGGCATCTCAAACTCACCATATAAATTTTTTTAACTTGTTATTTTTCCACCTAAATTTGTCCCTCCTCCTAACTTCTTTCTTTCTTTTCAGATTCACACACTTATAAAAGAAGGTCTAGCAGTCGGATTTTAAATTATGTTATAAAACAATAACTATCAAAACTATCTGGTACAAGCTAAGAAATGGAAAGGTAGATCAGTGGAACAGAACAGACATACCACAAATAGCAAAAAAATTATTATAGTAATCTTGTATTTTACAAAAGCATAGATCTAGGCTTGAGGAATAAGAAATCACTATTTAGTAAAAATTGTTAGGGCAACTAGAAGTAATTAGGTATAGACCAATATCTTATACCATCCAGGTATACCATAGGTATATGAAAAAAATGCTCTAAATCATTACTAATTAGAAAGAAATACAAACCAAAACATGATATCATCTCACACCCATCAGACGGGCTAAAATGACAAATATTGAAATGGATAAGGGAAAACGGGGACACTAATACACTGTTGGTGGAACTGTGAACTGATTCAACCATTTTGGAGAGCAATTTGGAAAGTTATAACACTGTATACTCTTAGACCCAATAATATCATTGCTAAGTCTATTTCCAACGGAGATCAGGGGAAAAAAACCCATATGTTCCCAAATATTTATTGCAGCCCCTTTTGTGATGGCAAAGAATTAGGAGGGATGCCCATCAATTGGGGAGTGGCTAAACAAATTGTGGTATATGATTCTAATGGAATACTACTATGCCACAAGAAGCAATGAGCTGACTAATTAAAAAAAAAACTTGGAAAGAACTGCATGGGATAATAAACAGTGAAATGAGTAGAACCCAGAGAACATTATGCACAGCTACAGAATTAACATTGGAAGAATAAATTGTGAATGTTACTTCCAGAGAGTGAACTGAAAGGGAAAACATAAAAGATTTCATTTGTATGAACATATCAGTTCTTCTGTGATGTGGGGAGAGGAGGAATGGGCTAAGCCACTTATGGATGAATTCCTTTTTATAAAGTAAGTTGCCTAACTACTGAAAAAAGCCACCAAATTAATATGATTTCCCTCCTTGCTTTAGAATAGTATTGATGTTTGTGTAAACCAATTTTGAAATATTCTTATAGCCTGCTGAATTTAGTCTACTAATATTAGGAAATGGAAATTAGATTCCATGGTAGGTGAAGCATCTAAGACACCAGAAAAATTACCATGACTCAGCCTCTTGGTTGTACAGATGCTCCATAGAAATGTTATTAAAAGATTATTTAACTGACAATGGAAGAAAAAGAACAATGACTATTATTTAGGTAGCTAAAGAATAATAAAGTTAGTAAAGTAAAAAAAAAAGAAAAAATTCTCAGACTTGGATTCATCTTTGACTCTTCTTCTACTCATCCCCTAAATGCAATCAATGGTCAAATCTTGACAAAATTTCCACAAGACTTCCTAGATCGATCCATTTCTATTTCTCCCTTCATTTAGCCACCACTCTAGTTCAGACCTTATCAGTTCTCACTTGAATTATGACAATAAACTTTGAGTTGGTGTCCTGACTTCCAGGCACTCTGTCCTTCACACAGAGGCCAAAATAACATTCCCAACGCACAATTCTGAGCATGTCACTTCCCTGATCAAGAATACACAGAGACTCCTTTCTGCTTCTACAATAAAATGCAAGCTCTTTGTTTATTATATAAAGTCCTTCATAATATAGCTTCAATCTTCCTTCCTAGGCCTTTGGCATGGAGCTTGCCTTCCCATACTTCTATGCGGTGGCTAGAAAGTATCCAGCCAAACAGGTCTAGTCACTGTGTCCCATTAATGATGTTCCATTTCTTACCTCTGTGTCTTTGCCTTGATTTTTCCCTTACCAGGAAAGTTCTCCCTGCTTCACAGAATCTCTGGCTTCCTTCAAACTTTAAACCAAACTGATTTTAACTGAAGACAACCTCAGTTGTTATACTTTGTCTACTTAGTATTACTTCGTACATATTTAATTGTGTGCTCATGAAACTTTTCCATATAGGATATAAGCTAATTTTGAGTTTTGTCTCTGTTATCGCAACAACAGCAGGTAGTGCTAAATAAACACTCTTTGAACAAAATCAGTTTGAGAGAGACAACATCTCTTCACTCTATCTATACAAAAATATGAGAAAAATAATAATAAAAGCTACAATAATCATAGATTGCATTTTTTTAGTATTTAAAACTTGTAAAATGGCTCCAGTCCCTGCGTTCTAGCCACTGTGCTACCTACCTGCTCCTAACATAAAAAATAAATCATAATAATAATAATAATAACTAGCATTTGGCAATCTAACAAAATAGGTTAAAATGACACTTTTTAAATTTTGCCAAATGCTTTACAAATATTATTTCATCCATATTCTTAGCATTCCTGTAAGATAAAGTACTATTATTATTTTTTTTAATTCTTACCTTCCATGTTGGAGTCAATACTGTGTATTAGCTCTAAGGCAGAAGAGTGGTAAGGGCTAGGCAATGGGGGTTAAGTGATTTGCTCAGGGTCACAGCTAGGAAGTGTCTGAGGCCAGATTTGAACCCAGGACCTCTTGTCTCTAGGCCTGGCTCTCAATCCACTGAGCCACCCCACTGCCCCCTGAAGTGCTATTATTATCTCTGTTGTATAGATGAGGAAACAGGCAGAGAGCAGGTAAGTGACTATCTCATTCACAAAACTAGTACATATCTAAAGCAGGTTTTGGATTCAAATGCTCTTGATTCCAAATCCAAAATTATCCACTATACCATCTAGCTACTTCTATAGGGAATCTCTTCAACCTAAATACCAAAGTACACCAAAAATACATTTTTATGTACAGATTTTTTAAAGGAAATAATTCTATAGAAAAATGGATGGTTTCCAATTAATGACTTTTTGGAGCATTTGGATGACATATTTTTGTAGATTTGTTTTCAGATATATCCATTCTTCCCAAAGAAATCTCCCTTATAACAAAGAAAAAATTAAGAAAGACTCACATAGAGCTCATTTATGATTATATGCAAAGTTCTTCCCCTTTCTACCAAGAGATGAGAAGTGTTTTTCATCATTGATCATCTTACATTGAATTAATTAAAATGAATTGATTTAGCCAAGTACAGCTTGTTGATAACTCTAGTTGTTTTCCTGCTGAATCGAAAATTTGCTTTCAATATTATTGGACCAATAAATATTTGAAGCCATATGGATGTCAACCAACTCTCTTTGTAGGGCACACTAAGGTGGAGACTGTAGTGGCAATCTTCCCATTAACATGAAGCAGAGTTGCTTCTAAAGGTTACTGAAGATGACCATAGATGAGGATCACTGGATGGCAGTCATTTCCCAAATAAAACATCCTGACATATTATCAATTGATTTTGCTGGGCTTCCATAATTGCAAGGACTTTTGACAGGCAGGGTGGTGCGTGCTTGGTGACTAGAAGTTGCCAGGCCACCCACATTTCACTGGCATAAATCCATTCCACCCTAGATTTGATTTGGGGTAGGAGGCTTGAATTTTTGTGAGTAATCTTGACGTTCCTTCAGCCTTCCATTTGGGACTTCGGTGACTCTTAATCTTTAATGACTAATGTATTTTTTACGCTGATGCTTACTGACTTTATCAAGCACTTGCTATTTGCCAAAATATTGGCATTTCCACAGCATTTCTGAGGTTTAAGGGAACAACAGGAAGATGATATTTGAAAATAACACCATTCTGTCAACCTTGGGAGTCCAGAGAAAAGCTAATCTTATGGTCAAGATTTCAGATTCTCCTTATCTATAAACCAAAACCTAGCAATGGTAGAAAATGATCGATTTCATGATGTATAGATTCATAAATGGAAAAAGGAATCTATTAACCCTTGAAAGTCTTAACATTCATAAACAAACACATCTCCTGTATACTTCTGATGTAAATGAATGTATCTCAATTCTTTTGGATAATGTTACTTGTTAAAAAGAATTCTGAAATATATTTTCAATGTGAATAACAATAATCTGTGGAACAACAATGACAATAACTTGGTTTTTCAGTAGCATCAGATAGAAAACTCATTTCTCAAACATCTAAAGTATTAACAGTGAGGCATATTTACAACTGATTTAAGGAAGAGCTTCCTGACAACTGGAGCAGGTGCCAGGCCCACAAACTAGGAAAGAGTGGCCTCAGGGGGTAGTGAGTTCTTGGTCCAAAGAAGTCTCACAATAAAAGATGGATGATCACTTGTTGAGAATGTTGTATGGGAGATTCTTAAGTAGTTATTTATACAAATGCTTGTGCATTGGACTTGATAGTATCTAAAAGTCCCTCTAACTCTGAGATCCCATAATTTTGTAATTTCCTTTACTAGGAGAATTCCCCACGATAGATTATTTAGAAGATCTAGAACTCCTGAGAGGGACCTTGGACACCATCTAGTCTAATACTCTCATTATACATATAAAGAAAATTAGGCTAAGGGAGTTTAAGTGATGGCCATGGTTACGCAGACAGTAAGTTTCAGAGCTAGATTTTAGCTTCTGTTCCAGTCACTGTTCTTTTCACTATTCCACTCTAACTGGTACTATTGTGTGATTGTTACACACTCACTGAGTGCATACATGACAATGTGGCAATTTGTTAACACTGGAACAGTAAATGATTTTATTCTGGACCGCCAACTGGAAAATGGAAATCACACCACCAAAAAAAACCCCACATACAACAATATAAGTGGAAAAACAAAACCCCTAATAAAACTCAATGCTTTGTAATTCGTAATCATGTTTGGCCCCCCCAAAATAGGTAACAAAACTATTCCTCTCCTTTCTTCTTTGCAGAAGTGAGAGACTATGGATGTGACATACCACATACACTACCAGACTCCGATGGTGTCTGGGTTAGTTTTGTTGAATTACTTTGTGGATTCTTTTCTTTTTTATTGTTCATTAAAAATGGTGGCTTTCTAGACAGGGAAGGTAGGAAGGACGTATCTGGAATAAGGTGCTGAAAAAAATAAAGGAAATTGATATAAAATTTTAGAAGCAACTAATAAAAGTTTTTAATAAAAAGAACATTTCATTAGAAATTCATAATGTGGAGATGAGATTTTTGCTTGTAGTGAAATTTGGTTCTGTGACTGGTACTGGAGATCTCATTCCAAACCTAGAGCAAAGAGAAACAAATCAGAGTTCACCCAGTCTCTCTGGAAAGAAATGGAAGTCAAAGTTGGCAGACTGATCTATAGTCTGGTGACATGTCTAAAACTTTTGCCCTGTTTCCTTCCTCCAAAAAGATTTGATCTCGGCACCAGAGTGGATAAGGCCAAACCAAAAGCACTGAAGAGATAAATTTCAGCTCCTTACAAGGAAAAAAACTTTCTAACCATCTTAACCACCAAATAATAGGGCAGGATTCCTTGGGAAGTAATGAATTTCCTTTAAAAGGCATCTTCAGGTAGAGGCTGGATGACTACTAGTTAGGAATTTTGTAGGTAGATTGTCATACTGTTATGGATTTGGATCAGATGAACTCTGAGGCTCTTCCCAAGGCTGAAATTATGTGATTTGGTAAATTCCTTCTTTGGGGGAAGAAGCAGTAGCCGAGATGAGGAAAAGGATAAGCTAAAGATCAGTGGCCACAGATTGAAAATAACACAGTGGAGGGGGATAATCTGGCCCACCTCCAGGACACCCCAGTCCAGAATACAAACAAAGGAGCACATTTATAAGTTCCAAATGACTGTCCCGAATACTTTGATAAAATGGAAAGAGTCAAAGGTCCTAGGTTCAACTCCTGGCTTTAACAAATCACAGATTTGCCATTCTACCTCTGTGACCTTGAGCAAGTTTCACTTCAGTTAAAATGAAGGTCTTGGCCTCAATGACCTCCCAAGTCCCTTCCAAGCCTAAATCTGTAATCAACTTGAATATAGACTTTAGTCCAGGAGAAATGGTAAGCCAATATGGAAAACAAAGAGAGCCATGGGAATTTGTTAATGTTAGGAATTGAGCCCAGGCTCTTTGACTCCAAACTGTTTTTTTTCTTCCCCACTTTAATAAACTATGAGGACTTCTTGACCTGGAGTCCATGATCTAGCCAGAGAGACAGACAGACAGAAGACATGAGATATGGCATGATATGATATGATATGATAAGAGATATGATATGAGCAGCTAGATGGCACAGTGGAGAGGGTGCTGGATCTGGAGTCAGGAAGACTCATCTTCCTAAGTTCTGATCTGGACTCAGACACCAGCTGTTTGACCTTGAACAAGTTACTTGAGGCTTTTTGCCTCAGTTTCCTTATTTATAAAATGAGTTGGAGAAGGACATGGCAAACCACTCTAGTACCTTTGCCAAAAAAAAAAAAGCCCAAATAGGGTCACAACGAATCAGAAACAACTAAAAATGACTACACAACCACAAATGATATGATAGCAATAGAAGATGGAGATGAAGAGAATAGATAACTATGATAGAGAAATGGATAACTGTACTTCAATATAAGTGGGTTTCTCTGGAATCTTATCTATTTTATGCATTTTAACATATTCTAGAAAGGAGCACATAGACTTAATCAGATTGGTAAAGAATTCCTTGACAGAGAAAAAAAGACTAGAAACTTCTCTAGGGCTGAGAGGAACCTTGGAGGCCATCTAGTACAAGCCCCTCTTTTTTCAGATGAGAAAACAAATTCAAGGATGTTGTGTAATTTGTCAGTGTCATAGGACATGAATGAAAATAACCATAATATGCAATATTACATAATAAGCCCACAAGGTGAGGAGGGGAGGTCACTACTCACTGGAAGGATGAGGGGAATGTTCCTAGACTAAATGGCATTTGAGTTGAGATTGAAGAGATAATTAGGAATTTAAAAAGTGAAAAGGAAAGATAGACCATCTCAGGTAGAAGGGAGCAGGGTGAGCAAAAGAGATAGCTCAGTGTTGGACCTGGCGGTGGAGAAGGTTCCAGTTTGGTTGGAGCACAGGGGACATGGTGGGGGAGTAACCAGAGATGAGGCTGTAGAGGTAGGGTAGCACTGATTGTGTAGGGCCTTGAAAGAGGGTTTCTTCAATGCCTTACTAGTGCTGGAATCTAAACAGTGGGAAATGCCACATTCAGCGACCTAGAGGAAGATATAATTTGAGTTTTAGTGCTATTTTAATTAGTTACTGCATCTTAACTGTGCTTATGTCTCAGCCAGCATTTTGTTACACTGCCTATTCAATTGAATTACACCCAGTGGGAAGGATTAGCACAGGTTTTTCTACTTATATGACAAAGTGTTGTATCTGAGCCAGATATCCAAAGCTCCGTGAGAATGAAAATTGAAATAAACATCCCTTAATGACCCCCTACCTAAACTGAAGGCCTCCTTTTCCTTGTAGGTGGTGGTAATGGAACACTGGCCTCACCTGGTCTACCCTGAAAGCTACCTGAAGCTACCTTGAAAGCAATGCTTATTTTCCAGGAAATTAAAAGATTTAAGGGAATTGCCCATGTCAAAATCTCTTACAGTTGTCCCTCTGAACCCAGTTGAGTAGCGTGCTTAACTTGAAGTCTGGAAGATCTGAAATCAAATCTGGCCTCAGACATTTATTAGCTTTGTGACCTTGGGCAAATCATTTTAACCTGTATGCCTCAGTTTCCCCAACTATAAAATGAAGGGGATAATAGCACTTACCTCCCAAGGTTGTGGCGATGATCAAATGAGATATTTATAAAGTGACTTGAATGGTGTATGGTCCATGGCAGTGGTTGCTGTCCTTTGTACTAGAAGAAGCCTAATGGCATCATGCTGTGATGTTTTGATTTGTGCATGAATTGGATTTAAAGGAGGCAGAGTTGCACAAAATCATCAGCCTTACTCTCTCTTCCAGAATCATTAAAGTCCAGTAACAAGATAAAAGTCAGGACAACTAGTCATGAACTGGGATGCAGTGGATGACGTTGGCTTCTTTGATATCTAACTAAGCTCTAAGCGCTCCACAGTGCCTGCTTCAGTCTCCTTTATGGCCATTTGAACAAATTGTTTTCATCTGCCCCTTCTGCTGGAGGAAGCCTTCACATGCCTGGGGTAGACACCCATGGATGAGTTTGAGGCCTGTTGGTCACCCTCAACCTGGTTTAGCCCACCTGCCAAGATGGTTTACCAATGTGTGGCTGTAGTGCATGATACAGCTTCTTGGAGCCACAGGTGAGAGTTAAGTGAAAGATGAACACCAAAGGTGGATAAGCAGCCCTGAGAAGGGCTCACAAGCCCTCACAGCACAAGTACTAGTCTTCCCTAAATACTCTATATGCCCCACACATTTATGGCAGGGGATTAATAAATGCTTGTTTTACTTCCTTCCTTCTTTCCTTCCTTTCTTCTTTCCTTCCTTCCTTTCTTTCCACCTTCCTTCCTATCTCCCTTCCTTCCTTCTTTCCTTCCTTCCTCCATTCCCTCTTTCTTTCCTCCCTTCCCTCTGTCTTTCCTTCCTTCCTCCCTTCCTCCCTTCCCTCTGTCTTTCCTTCCTTCCTATCTTCCTTCCTTCCTTCTCTACGTGCCTATCTTTTAGGACTCTTGTCCATGTGCTCCCATGGTTCACCTTCCATAGGGGATGTACCCTCCACTGGAGGCCTTCCTTGCTTTCTCTTGACAGTATACAGATATCAACATAGCCAGCTGACCATCCTCCAGATATCCCTCACCCTTGCCACATGACCAGTTCATCTTCTTGTTTGATCCTACCTTTCTTTGATTACATCCTTAATTCCAATTCTACTTTTTGGCTCATTATTTGTTCGGTGTTGCAACCTGCACCCACTCATAAATTTCTCCATTGTCCCCAGAATGATACTCATTTTTAATTCCACAGATATTAGTGATTCATGACTCATAGCCATAATCTGCCTGTCTGCACCTTCCACCTTTGCAACTTGTTCTACCCTCTGGGGACAAGTAAAACAAGTCTAAGCCCTCTTCTACATAACAGCCTTTTGTGGATTGGAAGACAGCTGTCATCAATACTAAGTCTCCTGCTCTCCAATTTAAACATCCCAGGCTTCCTCCAGTCTATCAGTGGACATGGACTCTAGTCTTCTCATCACCTTCATTGTCCTCTTTTGAATGTTCATTAGTGCATTTATACTTTTCCTAAAATCCCATTAGCTTTTTAATTTCCTGTGCAATGTTGTTGATGAATATTGAGCTCTCATTCCACTAAAACTCCCAGATAATTTTTATATGAAATTCTCTCTTGTTATCCCTTGGCTTCCCTCTCTACTTGTACAGTTATTTTTTTTTAATCCAAGTAGAATACCCCCTTAAATATCATCTTTTTAAAAATCAACTCAGTTTCTAATTCATTGAAATCTTTTTGGATCTATCCAATATGTTAATTATCTTGCACCTCCATTTCTGTATCATTTACAAAATTGACAAGCATTTCTTTAGGGCTATTGTATAAGTCACTGATTTTTTTTAAATGATGAAAATCTTTGAGATATCTCACTGAAGACTACTCTCCAATTTAAGATTAAACCATCTTTTTTTAAAAACCCTTACCTTCCACCTTAGAATCAATACTGTGTATTGGTTCTGAGTGGTAAGGGCTAGGCAATAGGAGTTAAGTGACTTGCCCAAAGTCACACAGCTAGGAAGTGTCTGAGGCCAGATTTGAACCTAGGACTTCCCATATCTAGGCCTGGCTCTCTATTCACTGAGCCACCCAGCTGCGCCCTCAAACCATCTTCTTTGTACCTTGTCTTTCAACAAGATATAAGACCATCCATTCCAGTCTATTCCAACTGCTTTGTGATGTCGAAACTTTCAATAAAAGAGACAGTCAGTGATATGAAGTCACTGGTCTTTATTTTAGCTCATTTTAACTCACATAAGAGATGGTCTAAATACTAACTTAAGACAACTAATGCCAAGGTATGGGGGAAACCATAGGCAAAGGCTACTATCAGTTCTTAGTTACTGAGAAGAAATCCTCAGAGTCTGAAGTACCAAATTTTCAGTCCAGAACAGGAGAAAGGTAGAGGTTGGGGTGGGGGTGGGGAGTCACTAATGGTTTTGCAGTGGCAGGCAGCCCTTGGAAGTAACAAAGGTTACTGAAAGCTTTTTACCTCAAGGTAGTTCCATAAAGGGATATCTAAGTTACTGGCTGATCAACAATGTCAGCTGGACATTATGGACTTTACTGGCAGTCAGGGTCTCCAACAGGCATATTTAATTAGTCTCCAAACCATGATGTCAAAAACAGAGACCAGGAAGTAGCCACCTGTGCAGAGCAGAAGTCTTCAACCTAGAGGTTCTAGTGTAAAAGATTCTAAATTCAAAGGTTTCATTAGTGTGGAGGTACCAGAAAGAGGAGGAGGAGGAGTCACATCTGGACCAGAGGCAGCCTTTACTAAAGGAGCTTGATAGATATCAGAGATGTCCAAAAAGAATAGTTGTGGTTTTTTGTGCTACCAGCCCACTAAACTATATACTCTTCCAAGTCACTTCTTTCCATTTTGTCCACAAGAAAACCATGTGAAACTAACAAAATTCATTGCTAGAACAAAACAAAAGGCCATAAATAAAATTTGGTGTTGACTAGGAAGAAGCAGACATTCTGTTGCATCATTAGTGGGACTATAGATAGGTATACATTTTTTGAATGCTATACAATGAGTCACAAGAGAATCCCATTGCTAAATCTTTTCCCTAAAAATGTCATTGAAAAGTAAAATGTGTTTAAATAGATCAAGATAGAGCTTCTTTAATTTCAGGCCATATCTTCTCATTTTTTTCTCTCTTCAAATTTGGTATTGTCTTTATCTTTGCTTTAGACATTGACTGTCTAACTCTACACAAAAATATTGTTCAGAAATGACTACCAGATTGGGAATTGGGTTTTTTCTCTCTCTTGTTCAATATATATAATCAATTTCACTTTCATGATATTTTTTTAAACCCTTGTACTTCGGTGTATTGTCTCATAGGTGGAAGATTGGTAAGGGTGGGCAATGGGGGTCAAGTGACTTGCCCAGGGTCACACAGCTGGGAAGTGTCTGAGGCTGGGTTTGAACCTAGGACCTCCTGTCTCTAGGCCTGACTCTCACTCCACTGAGCTACCCAGCTGCACCTTTCATGATATTTTTTGGTGCTTGCCATGTCCATAATCTCCCAACTCTATCATCATCATATATCAGAATTTGTTCAGCCATTCCCCAATTGAGGGACATCCCTTCGATTTCCAATAGTTTGCCACCATCAGAGCAACAATAAATATTTTTGTACAAGTAGATCCTCTCCCTCACTTTTTAAAATCTTTTTGAGGTACAGACTTAGTAGTGGTATTACTAGATTGAAGAGTATGCATTGTTTTATAGCCCTTTGAGTAGTTCCAAATTGCCCTCCAGAATGGTTGGGTCAGTTTACAACTCCACCAGAAATGCATTAGAGTCCTGATTTTGCCACATCAAGGGCAGACCAAGATGGTGGCTTAGTAGCAGCTAAAGCTGAAACCACACCGACAATCCTTCCAAACCAATATTTTAAAAGTGTCTTGAAATAACAGGAGTCAAAAACAAAGAGCAAGACAGAGTAAGGGAGCTCTCCTACTGAATACAAATTGAAAGGTAGTGAGAGAGAGAGAGAGAGAGAGAGAGAGAGAGAGAGAGAGAGAGAGAGTTGATTTTCATGGGATGAAGAGGAACCAGAAAAAAACTGCACATAGAGAAGTGCTGGCTGACAACTTCCCCTACCTATAATTATTCCTGGGTTTGTCTTGGCAAATAGATTCCCAATTATTTTATACTGTCTAGAGTTATTTTATTTTATTTTTTTAATAATTTTTATTTTTTAGAAAAGTTATCCATGGTTATATGATTCATGTTCTTACTTTCCCCTTCATCCCCTGACACCTCCTCCCCATAGCCGAAGCGCATTTCCACTGGTTTTAACATGTGTCATCGATCAAGACCCATTTCCAAATGCACTGGTGTGGCCGTTTCAAGTCTATCTCCCCAGTCATGTCGGCCTCAACCCATGTGTTCAAGCGGTTGTTTTTCTTCTGTTTCCAATCCTGTAGTTCTTCCTCTGAATAATGGGTAGCATCTTTTCCATAAGTCCCTCAGAATTGTCCTGGGTCATTGCATTGCTGTCTAGAGTTATTTTAAATGGAATTTCTCTTTCTATATCTTGCTGCTAAACTTTGTTGGAAATATACATAAAAATACTAATGATCATAAACTATCCCTTTGATGGTATATTTTGGGGCATCTAGATCACTCAGTGGATAGAGAGCCAGGCCTAGAGGTGGGAGGCCCTTGGTTCAAATCTCGCTTCATACACTGCCAAGTTGTGTCATCCTGGGTAAGTGATTTAACCCCAATTGCCGAGGCTTTACTACTTTTCTGCCTTGGAACCAATATGCAATATTGATTCCAAGATGGAAGTTAAGGTTTTTAATAATAATAATAATAATAATATATTCCAGTATATTTCCAGGAACCAAGGTAAAACTTATGAGACTACATTTTAAAGTTTGCCAATTTTCCTTTTTGGGATAAAAGCAGGACATTTCTCCATTTTCAGCCTGGAACATTTCTGTTCTCCATTTGAAGATCAGTAATGGTTTAACAATCACATCTGTCACCTTTTTCAGTACTCTGAGATATGGTTCACCCAAGTCTGGTGACTTGAACTCAACGAGGGCAACTAGTGCCCTTCTTGCCATCTTCTCATTGGCCTTGAGTTTCAAGGTTTTCTTAACTGTTTCTGTTCTTTCCTTCCCAAACCAGATCCTTCCCCTTGGAAGTAGAAACAGAAGCAAAATCAGAGTTAAGTAAGTCTGCTTTCTCTCCTATCCAGTATCACTGTCTACTCTATACTGAGCAGCAGGTCAGTCTCCTTGTTCTTTGATCATTCTTTTACCTCCCCAAATTCTTATTATTCTTACAAGTTGTCATCCAGACACTTTAATTCCCTACAGTCTCTTCTCACAAGATCAGGGTACCCTTTCATATTTAGCATCAGTTCCCAAGTCTTGTTTCCTTCTTTTGTGCACATTGTTTTACAGTCTGTGTCTATACATCTCTATAAATGGTTCCCCCTTTCATTCCTCATGATTTCATTTCATCATCCATATCTCTCTCTATCTGTGTGTCTGTCTGTCATCTCTATCTATACACATACTTATTTGGTACAAAATCAGTACTTTTTACCTGTCTAATCACAAAGTGGCATTTCAAAATGAAAAGATCCATTAGAGGCTAATCAGTATAATTGGAGAGTTTTGTGATTTTCAGAACTCAACTCCTTCTTGGTATTTGCTTTTGTTTGGTTGCAAATGGGGATAAGTCATCAATGTATATATTTCTTAAGACTGGACCTTCATTCCACGACTAGAAGTATTGGAGCTACTCACAGCTTGGACCCTCTGTGATTGCCAATGAAGCTTTGAACAGCTCCATTTCCAATCTGGGCTGGTTCAATCTCTCAAACCCAAGAGTTCACTATATTGGTGCTGGACATAATGGGGATCAGATTGACCCACTGAGCTAAAGAGATCCAGTAGCTTCAGGCTCCCTGTTAGCTGGGATTATGTACCACCATGCCTGGTCAATATTTCATTCTTGAAACGAATCCCCTCTTTTGAGGGTCATGAGAACCTATCTAACTGAATATTCCGGGATATTCTCTTCCAAAACTTAGGGAAACTGTCATACTATGACTAGCTTTCCCCCTCCTCATGTATCATTAACTAAAATGCAGTGGTCATATCTTCCTGAAGTAATTCAGTTTTTTCTTTCCCAGTCAATTACTTCTTGTTAGTCAGAATTTGGTCCAAAATAGTGCTTTACTTCCTTCTTCATCTGAAGAATTAGATGATCATTTATACTGTCACGCATTCTCATGTGCTTTGCTTTTAGCAGAGAGAAATCTGCAGCAGGTGTTTTGGAAGCCAGTCTTGGAGTCTCCATCAACACTATATCATGTCTCCATGAACTGCTTCCAGAACTCTTCCTGGCTTAGTGAGCTAGAATATGCTCACACCACAATATTCCTTATGATTCTTCCACCATACTTTACTTCTCTAGTTTCTTGATCCCCCTTGAACAAATGTTCTTTATGTACAATTACTCCCCATTATCCATGTCCCAAAAGTCTTAGTGCCATTTCAAACTATCTTAAAATGGCACTAAGAGATTTGGGGCATCATTTATAATTTTTTTTAGTAAAATATAGTCTTCTATAACCATAATTCAGGTGAGAGTTACATATCATCATGTCTAAGTGTTATCTACAAGGTTGTATTAAAATCTGCAATTTATTTTGCTTATTGTCCAGAGTATATACATTTGTCTGAAGGCATAGGAGTCCATGGGTTTCATGGGGGACTCTTCCTGGATACTGTTTCCAGAGAATGAATAGTTGTCTCCACTGTTAAGTCTTCCTATATTGTAACAGATATTGTCTACAGTAGCTGGATTTGTGGATAAGAAAAGAAAAAAATAAAAGACTACAAATAACTTCCCACACCTATGTATATCTGTTTGAGAGTGAGGGGAAAGATGTCCATTTAAAGGATCTGTGACTCCGTGCAAAATACCTTATTTGTCTAAAACTATTTTCTCATTGGTAAAATGAGGAGGTTGGAGTAGATGACTGCTAAAGTCCCTTCTAACTTGAAATCTGTAATCTTAGGCTCTTAATATTCTCAGTGGTGTTTAGCTGCTCCATAGACTCTCTTGGGAAATCTCCAATTCTCCTCCTACTTCCATCCCACTATTGGGAGCTTCATAATCCCCCTAGCATCCTTTTATAGGAGGGAAAAAATATGTTAGCAAGGGATGGAACCTTGGGCATCAGAGGCTGTTAAATCCAGTGTGGGTGTCCAATACTGTTTTGTAGTTATACAAACACATTTGTGACAAGGGTAAGTGAAAGGAAGCAAACATTCAGGTTTATGGACTGAGCAGAGAGAGTAAGATGTTCTCTCTATACATTCAAGAGCCTTTAGGTTTGCACTCAGAGGCTGGCTGCCTATGATTTAAAACTACCTCATCAAATGCATCAAATGCCTGTTTTGCCCTTCTTCCCCAAGCCTCCTTCTGGGTATGGTTACTCTCTTATTGCCACTGATGATTTCTCAGTCCTCCCTCATCCCTTTCATCTTTCCCATGTTTCCTCATTCTCTTTTTAAACTGTTTTCTCTCTTCCATTCTCTATTCTCTGTCATTCTTAGGTTTTATTCTCATTCACACTTTTCTTTGTCTCTCTGGTGTTCATTTTATTTCTCTCCTTAGTATTTTCTTTCTTTCATTTTCTCCCCTCCTATCATCCCTCACTTTCATTCTTTTTTAATCATTCTTTCTCAATCTCCTCCATTTTCATCAATAACCATTCTTTTTCTCTCATTTCTCCAACTCCCCTCTGCTTCTCTCATTCTTTTCATAATTCTTTATAATTTTCTTTCATTCTCCCTTTCTCATTGTCTTTTGTTTTCTCACAGCTGTTCATTCTTTCTCACATTTTCATTCTCTCCCATTCTTCTAGTCAGTCTTTTCCATTTTCTCTTTCATTCTCGCTTATTCTTTCAGTCTATTTTGCTTGGTCATCTCCTGTCTTTCCCCTCCCACTCTCATCTCCCTTTCCCTCTCTCTCCTCTCTTCTTTCTCTTTCTTCCCCTCCTCCTCCTCTCTCCTTTCTCCCTCCCCTCTCTCTCCACATTCATCTATCTCTCCCCTGTCCCCTCTCATCTCTCTCTCCCTTGCCTCTGTCTCTTTCTAGCTCAGCTTTGTCTCTCTCTCTCTCTCTCTCTCTCTCTCTCTCTCTCTCTCTCTCTCTCTCTCTCTCTCTCTCCCTTCT